>NC_051386.1:52591922-52599422 GCF_015228065.2 Penaeus monodon | reverse complement strand
TCATCACATGACCAATAAACTTTAATTTCCTCCTGTCCAAGATGTCCAACAGCCGATCTTAACAATTTATTTTTCTCAGCACTCATCATTCGTCTTCTTCTTCTCTGTCCAGCTAATACCAGTACTCGTCTTTTAACACCACATTTCAAAACTATTGATCTTTTCTTGTCTATCTACCCAACACTCAAACCATAGATGCAATTGGGAAAACTAATGTGTTCATAACCTCAGCTTTGTCCGTAAGGAAATGCTTCGGTCTTTCCAGATGTTATTGAGAGCAATTGTGGCGTTTTTGGCAATGGCAATTCTTCTTTTATCTCTGGTAAAATCATCAATGTATTAGTTAAAACAGCTCCAAGATAAGTGAACTCTTTCACTTTTTTCTACAATCATTCCATTGATTGTAACATTTCATCATTGTTCATTGCCGGTTAAATCTTTGAATTTTCATGATCTTAGTTTTCTTGGATTAAGAAACAAGCCAGCCTTTTCGGCTTGCTTCTCTAACTTTATCTAGTATTGTTGTAGTTCAGTGATACTGCTGGCAATCAAAACTATATCCCGGCGTACCTTAGATTTGATATTTTGTATCCTCCAACATCTACAGTTCCTTCAAAATTCTCTAGAGCACCTCTCATAATTGTTTCAGAATATATTTTAAAGAGGTGCGGAGACAGAATGCAACCCTGTCGCATCCTTGTTTGACTTCAAACCCATTCTGTTAACCCATAAGTGGTTCTTACAGTTTGCTTGTTGTTGATCATACATAGCTTTTATTAGTTGGATGATGTGTTTTCGAACTTCATATCGTTCATGCTATTCCAGAGGATATCGTGATCAACAGTATCAAAAGCTTTCACATAATCGATGAAACACAGGTATAGGTCTTTTTGATGTTTTCTGTTTTTTCCTTATAATCAATTTTAGTTTTAGAATCTGGTTTCTGGTACCTTTTCCAGGGCGAAAACATGCTTGTTCTCTGCAATTTCCTCTCTTACTTCACTTCTTCTTTCATCAATAATTTTCAACAAAATTTTGCTGCTGTGAACTTATTAATGCAATTGTCCTGTTATTGTTGCATTGAAATGCGTCACCTTTTTAGGTTTGGGAGCAAAGATTGATTTTTACCCAGTCTTCTGGCCATCTTCTTTTGTTCCATATTTTTGTACAGAGTTTGTAGAAGTATTCAACACTTTCGCCAGCATTCTTAATTAGTTCTGCTGTTATTTCATCTATTCCCGGGCTCTTGTTATTCTTTACTTCTTTATGGCTTTTATAACTTCGTCTAGCAGTGGCGGTGGTTCATCTTCGTTGTCATTTATCTAATTAATGTTGTTGTTAGATTTTATTCTTTTTGTATAGGTTTTGGGAACAAAAATTGATTCCATCTATCTTTGACTTCTTTTCCATCACATAAAACAAGTCCATCTTCAGTTTTCAAAAGTGTCCATTGTAGTTTAAAAATTTTTGTGTGATGTTTCGTACTCCTTGGTAGGTTCTTTAGTTGTCTTATTGATAGAACAGTTTTCAATTCCCCTAGCAATGTTCATTTAAATTTTTTCCTTATCTTGTCGCAATAATCTTTGAATTTTTGTATTTTTTTTTTTGTAAATTACTTTTTCAACTGGATTATTGATACCCTTTGGTTTTAGGCATCTTCTTGTTTCAATTTCACTTAGTGTTTTTTCAATATTCAGGGGAATTTGTCCCTTTTTTTTTTTGGCGATAGTTTCTTAAACACGCTCAGGAGTTCTTTTCCTTCTTCCCACAACTCATTTGGGGGTTTTTATTCCTTCACATTGATTATTTCAAATTTGTTTGACCCCTGAATTCTGTAATTGTTATCAAGAGTTTTGTAGTTTGAGCCTTAGGGTGGTGTTGGACCTTTCCCTCTTTTTGAGTCTTATTTTAAAGTCGATAGTTAGTAGTTGGTGGTCACTTTTGCAGTCGGCACCAGGGCTTGTCTTGGCATTTTTTAGCAACTTTCCATTTTTGGTTCAGCACAATGTAGTCAATTTGGTTCGTGTTCTTTTGTCTGGTGAAAACCACGTGTAAAAAGAGTCTTGGGTGGTGTTGGGAACAATGTATTGGCTATAACTAGATTATTTGTTTCTACAGAATTCAATAAAAACTTTACCTCTTTCATTTATATCTCCAAGGCCGAATTTTTCCACAGGTTTTCATTTTTAAAATAATTTTTCCTACTTTGGCGTTGAGGTCTCCCATATTACTTTTACATCTCTGTTAGGGATTGTTTTCCCAAAGTATCTTTGGAGAGAGTTATAAAAAATTCCATTTTTTCATCACTTGCAATGTTGGTTGGTGCGTAGCATTGTTAATACTAATGTTATGAGGTTTTGCTTGTATTCTGACTTTTAAAAAAGCGATCATTTATTGGGCTGTACCCAATTAGTGGGATTTGCAGTATTTTTTTGTGAGAATCATAGCAACTCCGTGACTATAATTTCCTTCTTCTTTTCCAGAAAAAAAGAACTGTCTTGTTTTCATTAGTTTTGAACTTCCATTACTTTTCCAATTGGTCTCCACTTATTTTCCTTTTGTATTTGAATGTTGTATCTATCCATTTCGTTACAGACAGTATGTAAATTTACCCATCTCTTTCATTTTCCCTACGTTCCCGTTCCGATTTTTAATGTGTTTCTTAAATTGGACAAAGTTTCTTTATCTTCTTTGGGTCTTCCAGATGCATATTTAAAATTGTCAGCCTGGTTGCCCACTGAATAACGCGCCCCTTGATAACCCACGCGACGGGGGAGTGGTGTGAATTATCATTTTCTTTTATTTAATCATTGGTGTAGAGGTTTGTCAGGAGAAAATAAAAGTTGAGTGGAATCCCCCAGGCTCCTTCTCAACTCGCAGTCTCCAACTAACTAGGAGAACTATTTCTGCCGCTTTAACAGTTACACTGTAATACGCCAGACATATTATTTGGTGAAACCAGTAATCAGTTTGAACTGAAGGTGTTTTCACCCGATATCCACATACATGCATATACACATATAAAATACAAATACATGTTATCACAATATATATTATCATATATTATTTTATATATATATATAAATATATATATATATATATATATATATATATATATATATATATATATATATTTTATTGTATGTTATATATGTTTATGTTTATATGTTATATACACATATATACCATACATTTATATATAATATTAATAATATTAATATATATATATTTATATATGTTGTATTTGTGTTTTGTGTGTGTTGTGTTGTGTGTGTTGGGGTTTTGTGTTAATAAAAGCCATGTATGACCAACAAAAAGCAACTGTAAAAACCACTTATGGGTTAACGAAAGGTTCGAAGTCAAACAAGGAGTGCGACAGGGTTGCATTCTGTCTCGCACCTCTTTAATATATTCTGAAACAATTTGAGGGTGCCTAGAGAATTTTGAAGGACTGTAGATGTTGGAGGATAAAAATATCAATCTAGGGTACGCCGATGATATATTTTTGTTGCCAGCAGTATCATTGAACTACAACCTACTAGATAAATTAAGAAGCAAAACGAAAAAGGCTGGCTTGTTTCTTAATGCTAAGAAACTAAGATCATGAAAGATTCAAAGATGGGCCGGTCAATGAACAAGATGAACCTTTTTACAAACAATGGAATGGTTTGGAAAAATTTGAAAGAGTTCACTTATCTTGGAGCTGTTTTGACTAAACATATGATGATTCACCGGAGTAAAAGAAGAATTACCTCTCAATAAAATCTGGACAGACCGAAGCATTACCTTACGGGCAAAGCTAAAATTATTGAACCTTATTTTCCCAATTGCATCATATGGTTTGAGTGTTGGGTGCTGAAAAAGATAGACAAGAAAAATCAATAGTTTTTTTTAATGTGGTGTTACAGACATATACGTATTACTGGACGAAGAAAAGAAAACGAATAATGAAGTGTGAGAAAAAAATTAATAAAGTTTATTTCATGGGTGATTTAGAAATAAAAGTATTGAGAAAAACTTGCTGACAGGGATGGGGATAGGAAATAAGGAAGAGGCAAACCGAAGAAAAGACTGGCGACAACATCAAGATATTGCGGGTGTCGATGGTACAGTGGAAAGAAAAGCGTAGATCAGTTTATGGCGAAGGGGTGGAGAGGTCCACGCTGCAAAACATGAGCATACCGTTATGATGATGATATATATATGTATGTTGAAATGTATGTATGTATGTATGTATGTAGATGTATGTATGTATGTATGGTATGTATGTAATGTACAGTCTCCCCCTCTCTCTCTTTCTCTCTGTGTATTTATAATATATATAATATATTATTATATATATATAATAATATATAATAATAATAATAAATAATAATATAATATATATTAAAATATATAATTAATAATATGAATATAATATTATATATTATTATATATATATTATATATATATTATATTGATATTTTTTTTTTTTTGTTTAAATTTTTTTAAAACTCTTTTAAAATTTTTTTTTTAAAATTTCATACTTCTTTTGATATTTTTTTTTGGAACAAAAAAATTTGCTTTTTAAACTTTTTTTTTTTCATTTTTTTTTTTATAATTTTTTTTTTTTTTTTTTTTTTTTTTTTTTTTAAAAAAATTTTCCCTTTTTTTCAAAACCCAAAAATTTTTTGTTGTAAAAATTTTTTTTCATTTTATTTTTTTTTTCCTTAAAAATAAAAAAATTTTTTTTTTTTTTCCCAAATTAATTTCGAAATAAATTCTTTTTTTACGTTTTGTTTGGTAAAAAAATTTCCTAATGTTTTTTAAAAATTTTATTTTTCTTTTTTTGGGAGAAAAATGAACCCACACTAAAATTTTTTTTTTTTTTTGGGTTTTGGTAAAAAATTGCGAGCTTAATTTTCTTTTTTTTACTAGTTTTGTCTTTTTTTGGTAAAATTTTCCGCTATATTATTAATAACATTTTATCCCCCCCCGGGAAAATAGTAAAATACCCTTAAATTTTCATTTTCCCCCTTCCTACAAACTTATATATTTCGGAAAGGCCTTTTTTTAATCTTTTTAAAAAAATTTTCCTTTTTCCTTTTAGGAAAACCCTCGCCCACTTTTTTGGAAAACCCGTTTTTTTTAATTCACTTAAAAAAAAAAAAAATCTAGAAAAAAACCCACCACCTTCACCAGCATACCATTTCTGTCACCCCCCCTTTTGCATCTGGGCCCTGTCCTTCATATTACCCTTTCCATACGTCTGAAAATTTTCCGGCACACTGTTACCCCTATTTTACAACCCGAGACCTCCTTTTTATTCTCTTTCTCCTTTATCCAGTTCTTGGCCAAAATTCCCCATAATACGACCCTAATATTCTGCTCTTAACACCAACGCTATCAATGCGTCACTGTCACCAGCCACACCACAGCCTGCCTGAAACGATTTTATAATTTCCACCCCTTATAAGGGGGACGGCCGTCTGGTAGGTGAAAATTAGCTGCTGATATATTTTTTTTATATGTCTTGGTTTTGGGTTTGGGTTTCTTTGTTCATTTTTGATAAGTCGTAGGGAAAAGTATAAAAAGTTTTTAATACTCTATTATTAATCTCCCAAAACCCAAACCCAAACCAAACCCCCCAAACCCACACAAACCACACAAAACAAACACATGTGTTTTGTTTTTTTATATATATATTATTTAATAAAATTTTATATATATATATAATATATATATATATATTTAAATAAAATATATAATTTTAAATTATATATATATGGGGGTTTTGGTGTTGTGGTTGTGTGTTTTGTGTGGGGGAGGAGAGAGAGAGAAAAAAAGAGAGAGAGAGAGGGAGGGGAGAGGGAGAGAGGAGAAAAGAGAGAAGAGGAGGGGGAGAGAGAGAAGAGAGGGGAGGGGAAAAAAGGGGGGGGGGGGGGGGGGGGGGGGGGGGAAAGGGGGGGGGACACTCCATCTTTAAACATATATAAACACAAAAAACCCCAAAACTCTAAACAAACAAATTGGGGTAACGGGGTGAAATTTTTTGGGTTTGTGGGTGTGTGTGTGGGGGTGGGGGGGTTTGGGTTTTGGGGTGTGTGGTGTGTGGTGTGTCTGTTTTGTTTTTTTTGTTTTGTGTGGGGGGTTTTTTTTTGGTTGGTGGTTGTTAGGATTGAATTGTTACGTCTGCTCTCTAAGTATTAGTGTCTGTGGTGGGTTCATAAAAAAACACAGGGGGAAAATTCTCTTAAAACAAAGTCTTAAAAAAAAAGCAGAAAAGGAAAAAACCATTGGTGTTTAAAGGGAAAAAAAAAAAATGAGAAAGTTGAGAAAAACTTGGAACCATAAAATGAAAATAACGGAAGAAAGAAAAGAATTAAAACAGATAAATATATGAAAAAAAAAAAAAATACAAAGAGTATGGAAAAGAGGGGGGAAAAAGGGATCTGTTGGAGAGAGAGAAAAAAAAAAAAAGATAAGTGGAAAGCAAAAATCTAAAGATAAAAGGAGTGATAACTCATAGAACTGCAAGAGAAAGAGAAAAATGAAAAAAAGGATGAAAAAAAGAAAAAAGAAAAGGGGATGAAAAAAAGGGAAAAAAGGAAGATGAAATTAGGTATAAATAATATAGTAGTAATAGTCTATAATAATTATAAAAATGATAACGTTTCTAATATAATGATAAAATTAATAATGATGATGATAAAAGTAATGTTAAAAATGATAATGATAATGATAGCAATAAAATGATAACGTAAAGAGGATAATAATAAGAAAAAATTATATGGAAGAAATTAGAAAAAAATAATAAATTATAAAAATAATAATTAAAAAATAATAAAAATAAAATATAATAATAAATTTAAAAATAAATAATAATAATAATAATAATAACATAATAAAAAAAATAATGTAATAAAAAAAATAATTATAACAGCGATAATGAAATAAGGGGAAAATTTTTAATAAAATAATATACAAAAATAATAATAAAAATAAAAATAATAATTAATAATTAATAATAACAATTAATATAATAATAAAAAAATAATGATAAAAATGAAATAATAATGATAATTAATAAAATAATAAAAATAATAATAAAAATTGTATAAAGATAAATAATAACGATAAAATAAAAAACGATAATAACAATAAAAAAAATAATAAAAATAATAATAATAATAAAAATTAAAAAAAAAAATAATAAAAAAAAAAAAAAAAAAAAAAAAAAAAAAAAAAAAAAAAAAAAAAAAAAAAAAAAAAAAAAAAAAAAAAAAAAAAAAAAAATTTTTTTTTTTTTTTTTTTTTTTTTTTTTTTTTTTTTTTTAAAAATAAAAATAATAAAAAAAAAAAAAAAAAAAAAATTAAAAAAAAAAAAGTTAATAATTAAAATTAAATTTAAAATTTAAAAATTTATTTTGGGAAATTTTAATTTAAAAAAATAAAAAAATAATAATAAATAATAAAATTTTTAAATTTTTTTGTAATTTTTTTTTTTTTTTAATTTTTTTT
>NC_051386.1:52587975-52591822 GCF_015228065.2 Penaeus monodon | reverse complement strand
TTTTTATCCTTAAAAATTTATACAACAAGACGAAGAAATCCAAACGGGGCTTTGGGGGCCTTTAAAATACCTGGCGCAGGAGAGATCTTCATCTTACTGTGAAGGCGGGAGGAATATTGCATGCTTGCGTTCTCTGAGTCACATGTTGCATCATTGCTAGTGCAATGCGGCTCTTTTGTGTTTTAATTGAATTATTTATGGCTTTAGGAAGGGAAGATTTTCCTTTTGCATTCAGTGGCAGGCCAAAAGGACAGAATCTAAAAAGAGAGAAAGGGAGTGAAGGAAGAAAAGAGAGATAGATAGATAGATAGATAGATAGAGAGAGAGAAAAGGGGAGAGGGGAGAGAGAGAAGAGAGAGGGGAGAGAGGAAAAGAGAGGGGAGAGAGAGAGAGAGGGGGGAGGGGGGCGAAAGACAGAGACAGACAGACAAACGAATGAGAATACAAGGCCACGTTCCCTTCTCGCCAACGAAAGAAAAAGAAAGAAAGAAAGAAAAAGAAAAGAAAAGAAAAAGAAAACTAGAGTGTAGCAGAAAATACTTTATGACGAACTGTAAATGTGACACACAAGCCCTAGACACGGATGGAAGATACAAACTTAAAACATATAAAAAGTCACAACCCACGCGATAAAAACTGCAAGCTGCAAACATATATTCAATTCTCTTCAGATTTTTGTTGTCTAGTAACATCCCATACGGATAAACGTTTTTATTCTGTACTCTGTGTATTCTTTATCTTTCCGTCTCTTGCCTTCAGTGGTTGTTAAGCTTTTAAACCAATTTTAGTACAGAATGCTGTGTTATTGTTTTTTCTTTGCATTGCATGTGTTCGTGTAAAGCAACTGTTTCCCCTTTATATTTCTGCCTGTTTCTCTTTTGTTTTAACTGCCTACCCCGCCTTTCTTAATTTGTCTCTGTCTATCCCTCTCATTCTCTTTTGGTTTGTTTGCGTGTGTGTGTTTTCCCTCTCTCTCCTTCTATTTCTCCTCGCTATCTCTCCCCTCTCTAAAGCAACGGTCACATAGTTTTGTGTGCCCGGAGATCCCTGACAGCCACGCCGAGTTTCTGTCTTTTACAGAACGGAAAACTGGTCACACTATGCACAGTGTCCCTTCGTAGAGAAACACTGTTCCAGAAAAGGCCAAAGAGCCTATAATGACCTCGTAGATAGTATTGGATTCTTTGAATATCATCGCATATACTGTAGATAAAAAAAGCTTATCCGCATATTTTATTAATTTTCATACATCGTATAATCGATCCAGCTACCCCGATACCCATATTTCAACAGATACGAAAATCCGACAATATTCTTTCCAATAACACATACCGCTATTATTGTGTTATGGCTGATAAAAGTTAAAGTTGGAGGAAGTAGATATACTTGAAACTGAGTAAAATATTAGTCCAGCAATTACAAACATGACTCATGACTTGCCAGTCGTACGTTTATGCCCCATGCGAAGTTAAGTTTCTCGTTGGTTTTTTATATTATTGTTATTTATCACTTTATGCTATTTGGGATGGGATTTCCCTAGTTGTTTTAGGGCCCACTTGTCCCCCAGGGCGTAAATTTTCTGAAGTGAGCACCGTGTCTTCATATTCGGAGAGGTGTGTGTTTACATTCCTTGATAAAATGAAAGTTTGCCTGGATAATCCTTAAAATTTGAGCGAATCATTATGTTAGATGTAAAATATATCAATTTTTCTAGAGTACAATTATATCTAACATGTTATGATAATCACCCTTTTAGACAATCAAGTAATAAGCTTCCTCAGTAATTATACTACAGTTTGCTTTAGTATCGCCTTCCCTCTCTAGCTGGGTTAAAGACCAAAAAAAACGGGGCCCATCATCTCGCTTCCCTTCACAGCCGGGGAAGTATCCCTCTGTAAAAGGATCCCTGGACAGAATAGACTAGTGAGACCTCTCAATGAAAGGATAAAAAAACGTCATCCCTCTGTTAACGCGATATATCAAACCAAATGAATGAGCCAAAAAAACTGCAAACCCTTCGAGATACTCTTACGAATCGCCCACAGGAAATATAATACTGCAAAATTTACCTTACACGGCAATCGATCTATAAGTGGAGTACTGCGAAGAGAATTTGTGTTTGCCTGAGGCCAATTCGTCTCTGCCCGAAATAAGTGGGTTATAGGCGCACATTTTTGGATCATCATACAAAATAAAATACCAGGCGTTGCATTCAGTTAATGAAAGGTATTATGATTAAAAAAAAAAAGAAAGAAGAAAAAGAAGAAGAAGAAGAAGAAGAAGAAGAAAAAAATGAAGAAAGACATTAAGGATAGAATAGAAAAGAAAGGATTATAATCATATTTAGGATTATGTAAAAATAAAAAAATAAACATCTGTATAGCAAGAGTGATGACTGTAATGTTGAGAATGACAACTGCAATGACAATGATGATGAGGAGAATGCCAATAATAATGAAGATTGTGATGATTTAATTATGGTATTTATAATGATAGCAATAATGAAAGTCATGATAATGAAGATAACT
Source organism: Penaeus monodon (assembly GCF_015228065.2). NCBI lineage: Eukaryota > Metazoa > Arthropoda > Malacostraca > Decapoda > Penaeidae > Penaeus > Penaeus monodon. Next base: position 52,589,294 of record NC_051386.1, on the reverse strand, counting down.
GTAAAGATAAAAAAGATGAAAATTATAAGCAAGGATGGTAATTATGGTTATTATGAATATAATAACAGTGATAATGACAATAAAGATTATAGTATTAATGATAATGATGATAATGAGCATACTGATGATGGTGGTGATGATGATGATGATGATGATGATGATGATGATGATGATGATGATGATGATGATGATGATGATGATGATGATGATGATGATGATGATGATGATGATGATGGTGATGATGCTTATAAAGAGGATTATAATAATTAAGAACAAAACAACAGCAATAGTAATGATATATAAATAAATAAACACAAAAAATATTACTTTAATAACTGGTATAAACTAACATCGTCATCATAATGAATAAAATTTGAAGAAAAGTTTTAGGCTCGTCAGCACAAGGGCGGGCGAGTAAGGAGGTCAGGGAGAAGCTTCACATGATCCAATATGGCAGGATATGCAAATTAGGAAGAAATAATTTTTCACTCCACCCTAATATGCAGTCTGATCTATAGTGCAAGCCTCCGGGGGTGAGTTGCAAGAAAGGATGTTGCAGTAAAGGGTAATTAAATCGGAAATTTGAAAAATGGTGTTTGGTGGATGATAACTTGCGCGTTTTATGATGGTGTTGTTCGTGCTTTAGTGGAGTTTATATGTGCGTGGTTATGGATGAACGTACATATGCGTGTGTGTGTGTATGTGTGTGTGCGCGCGCGCATGCGTCTCCGTGCTATACATACGCATGTACGTGTGTATGTGTGTATGTGTGTGTGTGCGTGCGTGCGTGCGTGTGTGTGTGTGTTTGTGTGTGTGTTTGTGTGTGTGTGTGTGTGTGTGTGTGTGTGTGTGTGTGTGTGTGTGTGTGTGTGTGTGTGCGCGCGCGCTTGCGTCTGCGTGCTATACATACGCATGCACGTGTGTGTGTGTGTATGTGCGTGTCATGTCCAATGACAATGACAGCAGACTAAAGAAAATCATGCCATAGCAAAGAGGACAGCCCCTAAAAAAAAGAAGAAAAAAAAAAAAGAAGAAAGAAAAAAAAGATAAATAAATAAAAGAAAGATAAAATATATATTACATATATATATATATATATATATATATATATTATATATATAATATATATATGTATATGTATATATATACATACACACACACACACACCACACACACACACACACACACACACACACACACACACACACTCATACACACACACACACACCACACCACACACACCACACACGCACTCACACACACACACGCACACATATGCAAGAGCATATGAATAATATATATACATATATATATACACA
>NC_051386.1:52567027-52570375 GCF_015228065.2 Penaeus monodon | reverse complement strand
TCTCTCTCTTTCTCTTTCTCTCTTCTCTCTCTCTTTTTCTCTCTCTCTCTCTCTCCTTCTTCTTCTCTCTTTCTCTTTTCCTCTTCTCTCTCCTCTCTCTCCTCTCTCTCTCTCTCTCTCTCTCTCTCTCTCTCTCTCTCTCTCTCTCTCTCTCTCTCTCTCTCTCTCTCTCTCTCTCTCCATCTTTCTGTCTATCTATCTATCTGTATATGTATATATATATATATATATATATATATATATATATATATATATATATATATATATATATATATCCTCTCCTTCTCTTTCTCTCTCTCTCTCTCTCTCTCTCTCTTAGTCTCTCTCTCTCTCTGTTTCTCTCTCTGTTTCTCTCTCTCTCTATCTATCTATCTATCTATCTGCATATATATATATATATATATATATATATATATTATATATATATATATATATATATGTATATTATATATATACTATATATATATATCCCTCTCTCTCTCTCTCTCTCTCTCTCTCTCTCTCTCCTCTCTCTCCTCTCTCTCTCTCTCTCTCTCTCTCTTTTTCTCTCTCTCTATCTCTATCTATCTATCAATCTATCTATCTATCTATCCTTCTATTTATACCGTCTCCCTCTCCTCTTCTTTCTTCTCTTTGTTATCTCTCCCTCACTTTTCTATCTCTTCGTTTTCCCGTTTAGCCTCCACATTATATTCCTCGCTTCCCCACCCTCTCCATCATCGTCATTATCATCTTTATCTCCTCCTCCTCTTCTTGTCTTCCTCTCCTTCGTCTTCTTCATCATTACCTTCATCTAATCATTCTTATACTTATTCTTACTCTTATTCTTATTCACTCCTACTCCTCCTCTTCTTCTTCATCAATCATCATATTATTCATTCTTATTCTTATTCTTATTCCCCTCTTCTTCTTCCTCTTCTTTCTTTTTCTCTCTCTTATTCGTCTTCTTTCTTCCCCTTATTTCTTCTTCTTAATCTTCATCTTTTCGTCCTCCTTCTATTCTTCTTCTTTTTTTTCTTTTCGTCTTTTTCTTCTTTCGTCATCCTCCTTCATTTCTCCTTCCCCTCATCTGCCTCCTCCTCCTCCTCTTTCCCTTTTCTTCCTCTTCTTCCTCCTCCTCCTCCTCTTCCTCTTCTTCCTCTTCTTCCTCCTCCTCTTTCTCCTCCTCCTCCTACTCCACCTCCTCCTCCTCCTCCTCCTAGGTCTCCTCTTCCTCTTCTTCCTCTTCCTCTTCCTTCTACTTCTTCCTCTTTTTCTTCCACTTTTTTCTCCTTCTCCTCCTCCTCTTCCTTCTACTTCTACTTCATCTTTCCCATTTTCTTTGCGAGTCTGCTTCTTCTTCCTCTTCTTCCTCCTTCTCCTCCTCGTTCATCAGCAGTTCCTTGAGTATCTCCATAATTTCGCTAGGGCGAGAGATCTGTTTCCCTGAATCTCCCATAACTGCATCGCCTGATTAAATTGTATGGCACGGCAGGGAAATCAAGGAAAATTAAGGTATGATAGTTACTTCGGTCTCACCTGGGTGGATGGCACAGAGTCACGTCAATGTTGAACTATTTTCTTATAATCATTTGCTTTGAGATCGAGTTCTAAGGCTTTGAGCTTGGGACGACCTGGTGTGTGTGTGGGTGTGGGTGTGGGTTGGTGGGGTGTGTGGGGGGGGGGTGTGGTGGGGGCTGGTGTGTGTGTGCGTGTGGGTTGGTGGGTTGGTGTGTGTGTGTGTGTGTGGGTTGGTGGGTTGGTGTGTGTGTGTGTGTGTGGGTGTGTGTGTGGGTGGGTGGGTGGATGTATGATTGGGAGGATCGGATTTGTGTGGGGGAGGGGAGGTTGTGTGTACGTGTGTGTGTGTGTGAGAGAGAGAGAGAGAGAGAGAGAGAGAGAGAGAGAGAGAGAGAGAGAGAGAGAGAGAGAGAGAGAGATGTGTTTATGGATGTGTATGTTTGTGTGGGGGCGTTTTGTGTGAGTATGTGTGTGTGTGTGTGTGTGCTCCATCGTTCAGCACACTGCAATGCTTATACCGATTCACTGAATACATAAATTGTCTTCATATGGAGATGCACTACAAAGCTGCCCGAATGCCTCTCTTCTTATTCCAATAGCTCAGGATTGTAGAAATATTTCCTCTGTATAACTACCATTTTGGGAACTTTTATCAGAGAAAAAAATATTAAATAAATAAATAAATGAAAATAAAAAATAAAGAAAAACTAATTCAGATATTTTAATCGAAGATAAGAGAAATTGCAATTCGTCAAATAGATACATCTTCAAGCTCAGCAATGCATGAATACCATTTCAGCGAAACGATTTTTAAGCTCGTAGGAACCGTGCTGCAACAGATTTTTTCTTTTTAATATGTAGACCAAACCCATCGAACTTATATCTATCTATCTATCTATTCATCTAACACTCTATCTATCTATATGTCTATCATAGCTGTCTATCTACCTATACATCTATTTATCTATCTATTTATCTACCATCTATCTATTTATCTATCTATCTATCATATCTAACTATTTATCTATATATATATATATATATATATATATATATATATATATATAATATATATATATATATATTATATAATATATATATATATATATATATATATATATATATATATTACTAAAATAGATATAGTTTATATATTTAACTGAAAAGTGAGACAAGTTTCGAAACACTCTTACATTGCAACTTCAGATCTGAAGAGGAAAGGGAGAGGAAGGAGTGTAAGAGGAAGAGATGGAAGAGCAACAATAAACAGGAGAGGGTGAACGGAAACAAAGATAGGTCAGGTCAGGTCGAAGGGTCAGGCAGTCTAAGGCGAAGGGTGGTCGGCATAACGTTATAATCATCACCATCATCATCATCATCATCACCATCATCATCACCATCATCATCATAACCATCATCATCATCATAATCTTCATCATCATAACTATCATCATGATCATAATCATTCTTATTCTTTTCATCAAATCATCATCATCATCATCATCAGAAGAAGAAGAAGAGGAAGACGAAGAAGAAGAGGGAGAATAATGATGACAATAAGAACATGATGATTATGTTAATATTCATAATACTTATGACGTCTCGATGAATTCTTTCATTTGGAAAGAAATTAGTTTCATTCCCCCAAGCATTAATACGAACTGGGCTTCCAGATTTATATCTGAAGTTCAAGTCTAAATATCGCAATTAGCATTTTCTCCATATTTTGCGCAAGTTTAAGCCTTTAAAGAATAGTGAAAGAAACTTCCACTTATATATATTTCTTTTTACGTAAATAAATGTCTTCGATACTAAAGCTATCCCGAGAGCTATTACAAAAATAACGCA
>NC_051386.1:52557027-52559527 GCF_015228065.2 Penaeus monodon | reverse complement strand
CATACTACGTGCCTGTTCTAAGTAGTCCGTAAATCTTCTCCGTGTTACCACTTTCTAAATCCGACCCTTATTGAATTTTTGTGTGTATGCGAGGTATGCTTGTCTGCGTGTGGGTGTGGGTGTGGGTGTGGGTGTGTGTGGTGGGTGCTGGTGTTTGTGTGTGTGTGTGTGTGTCTGTTGGTGGGTGGGTGGGTTGTGGTTGGTGTGTGTTTGTGTGTGGGGGTGGGGGGTGGAGGGAGTGGATGGGTGGGGGTGTGGGTGGAGGTAGGTGTGTGTTTGTGTGTGTGTGTGTGTGTGTGTGTGTGTGTGTGTGTGTGTGTGTGTGTGTGTGTGTGTGTGTGTGTGTTGTTTGTGTGTGTGTGACAAATAATTTAATTTAAATCAATAACGAATTTAATAGAGTAAGATGAATGATCCACGAAGTATGAACAAATGCAATACCTATATATAGCAATGCAAGAGTGCCAACATGACAACAAATAACGCAGATTAAAATAACGCCAAACTGATTTTAAAATGCTGGACGTAAATAACACATAAAACAAAAAAAAATATCACTAAAACAGAACATCAAAACCGAACTAGAATATATGAAAAAAAAAGAAAACAAAACACAGCTGCCGTATAAACACAACTACAGATCAATAAAAACAAAAATACATATATCATATAAATCATATTAATAAAAACCGGACAGCGTACGACCATTGCCGAAAACAAAACAAATAAACCGACATTAAAACAGAGCAATGAAATAAAGACTTGGCACAAAACGACAATAAACTACAGATGCGAACCCCAAGCTCAATGGACATTACCCAACAGCCGTAATAAATTATCTTGCCCATATTATGCCTAACAATATTTCCCGTTGCTAGCGAGGCTACCTCACAAATTTCCCCCGGCGAGCCATCACTCTGGAAAAAAAGAGAAAAAAGAAAAAAGAAAGAAAGAAACTCTTTTCATTTCTTTTTTTCCGCTTAGCGTTTGGAATTCTCCTGCACACGGGATTAAGGTGTACACGTAAGGGAGTACAAAAGGACAGCTTTTGATGGTTAAATGTCTTTCGTAACATCAACTGCTGTCCTCCAGGGATTCGAACGGCTGACCATCGCTTTCGGACACGGAAACAATACCGTTGAACCAAGATTGCGACTTTTCTTTCTCGTTTTTGATAAATGAATATATTTTTCTCTCCCTGTGTCTTTCTTTTCAAGGAGAAAATCAAGAGTAACGTCTATGATTAACGTTATTTTATAGTCTGGAACTTTTATTTGTTTTCATTTTTGTTACTCGTTCCTGAACATAATTTTAGTGTAATCTCATTTTATGGTTTGGTTTCATATCAGGAGCGCCATTTTTATCGCTGTAACTGTTTAGTCAAATTGGTTATTTGATTCATAATGACATAATCCAAATTCATGGTGAGTGACTTAGGTAACCGTTACTTATTGAAGAAAACTGTGATTCCTCTTTCCAAAACCTATTCGCTTTTTTCCCCACATGAAAGAAAACGTTGATTTTTTTTCCCCGTCTGTTTCTCTGTAATCCTTTAACGTCGTTTTCTTTCAGCTTTTAATCTCCCGGTAGCCATTCTCCCCCATTCCCCATTTCCCTTTTGGCAATTTTACATCTGGTCTCTCTTTCATTCATCTCTCTGCCTGCCTTTCTCTCACCCCCTCTCACTCCCTCTCATTACGATATATCTATATATTTATCTGGTTATCTCTCTCATTTACCCACAAACTCACTCATTCTCTCTCTCTCTCTCTCTTTCTCTCTCTCTCTCTCTCTCTCTCTCTCTCTCTCTCTCTCTCTCTCTCTTTCTCTCGCTCCCCTCTCCCCCTCTTCTCTTTCTTTCTCTTTTCTCTCTTTTCTCTCTCTCTCTCTCTCTCTCTCTCTCTCTCTCTCTCTCTCTCTCTCTCTCTCTCCTTTCTCTCTCTCTCTGTCTCTCTCTATTGTACCTCTATATTTTTTTTTTCTCTCTTCCTTTTCTCTCTCTTATTTTACATTTCCCTTTTCTTTCTATTACAAATGTTCACCTTTTTATTGCTCAAACTTTCCCTGATTCCTGCATATCGTCCTGTAAACCGTTGTTGAACTTTGCAAGAGTTCTTTGGAGGAAAACAAGGAAAAAATGGAAGCCCACTTTAGAAACGGAGAGAGAGAGAGAGAGAGTGAGAGAGAGAGGAGAGAAGAGAGAGAGATAGAGAGAGAGAGAGAGATTGAGATAGAGAGTGAGAGAGAGATATATAGAGATGGAGATAGAGAGAGAGAGAGAGAAGAGATAGAGAGAGAGAGAGAGAGGAGAGAGAGAGAGAGAGAGAGAGAGAGAGAGTAGAGGGGGGGGGAGAACGAGAGAGTGAGAGAGAGAAGAGAGATAGAGAGAGAACTAGAGAGAGGCGGGAGAAGAGAGAGCGAGAAGAGGGAGCGAGAGAGTGGGGGGGGGGGGGTATAACGAGAAGAGAGGAAGAGAGAGAGAGAGAGAGTGAGACTGAGA
>NC_051386.1:52502027-52509527 GCF_015228065.2 Penaeus monodon | reverse complement strand
CCTTTCTATATATACACACCTCTGTGTATCAGACTGTCTGTCTGTCTGATACACAGAGGTGTGTATATACACAGAGGTGTATATATACACAGAGGTGTATATACACACTTCTGTGTATCAAGCAGACACAGAGACAGAGAGGAGGAGGCAGTGACACCGAGACCAAGAGAGGGAAAATGAGAGTAAGTAGTGTATATACGCACCTCTGTGTATCTCTTGTCTTATATGCCCTGAGGAAGCAATATTCGTGCGGTTTCTTGTTCTTTCCTTTGTTGTCCTATTTGCATATATATATATATATATATATATATATATATATATATATATATATGTTATATATATATATATATATATATATATATATATATATATATATATATATGTATAGGGCCGCGGTGGCCGAGTGGTTAGAGGATCGGACTCAAGACTCACGACGGCAATCTGAGTTCGAGGGTTCGAGTCACCGGCAGACGAGTTGTTCCCTTGGGCAAGGAAATTCATCTCGATTGCCTACCTAGCCACTGGCTGGGCAAGCCATCCCAAGTCTGACTTGGGCTATACATACATATATATATATATATATATATATATATATAATATATATAGAGAGAGAGAGAGAGAGAGAGAGAGAGAGAGAGAGAGAGAGAGAGAGAGAGAGAGTTTGTATGTGCTTGCTTGTCATAATTCATTAATTTCCTTCATAACCCGAAAGTCTAAAGGGAACCAGTTAGAAAGCTGTACCTCTTTTGGACATAATGTGCAAACCATTTCTGTTATCTTTAGCTCGAGGCACGCACTTATTTTCCCCTCCAGAAAATTAATACAGAGAAATCGGTTAACTCAGAAAATATCAAGATTAAGTCGTGTCTGACGAGCAAGGTAAATGGAGGTGAACATCTTAAGAACCTTTAACCGAATAGCAAAATTGGCGATATGGAAGATTTTTATGAAAAAGAATTCATGCAATTTTGAGAGAAATTTTATGTATTCTCGATTTTCAAATATAAATGAACCACAAATACGAGGAAGGAGAAATTGAATGAGGGGAAAAAAAGTAGTTCCAAAAACTTTTTTTTTCTAGTATTTTGAGTCTTTTTATTTTTTCGTTCAAGAAGAGTCAGTTTGATATGCCTAATATCTTGAACTACAAGGGTACTTCTACAGTTTATCACCAGTATTTCAGAATTATTTCTTCAGTATTCCGTAAGTAGATTTGTAGCATTTCATCAGTGTTTCCACAGCATTCCATTTGTATCTTGTGGTATTTCGTCACTTATTGCAGTATTCCATTAGAAATCTACAGTATTTCTGCAGTATTTCATCAGGTTTTCTTATATTTAATTAGTATCCTGCAAGATTTCATTACGACTCTGCAGTGCGTTTTTTACAGTATTTCATCAACTGCTAGTATATTACCTTTAAATAATATTTCTCCCTAATACGTATTTTATTTGTACTGAAAGGATTATTGTAGAATTATAGCATGGGATTCATTTTGTACTCAAGAATCAAAGCTTATGCATGCGTGTGTGTGTGTGTGTGTGTGTGTGTGTGTGTGTGTGTGTGTGTGTGTGTGTGTGTGTGTGTGTGTGTGTGTGTGTGTGTGTGTGCGCGCGTGCGTGCTTGCGTGCGTGCGTGCGTGCGGGTGTGTGTGTTCACATGTGCGTGTGTTTCATATTTTCAAAATAATTCTGTGTTTATGCTGGCGGTAGAACAAATACAGATGCAAAAAGCGGAACCAAAATGCAAAGGAACACTCCACAATTTATCCTCGCTGGACACAACTGTGAGCCTCCCGTCACCAGAAGCTGTGTTAATGACAAATGTTGTTTCCCAACCTTCGCTACACGTTCTCAACAGCGGTTACACCTGTAATTGGATAGTCGTTTGAAAACAGTGGTAATTAAGGGTAGAAGATGACATTACGGAATTAATTTGATCATTTGCCGTTTTCTGAATTCTGATTTTGATTAAAAAAAATAAATAAATAAATAAATTGACTAATAATAATTATTATTATTATCATTATTATTATTATTATTATTATTATTATTATTATTATTATTATTATTATTATTATCATTACTATTATTATTATTATTATTATTATTATTATTATTATTATTATAGAATGATAATACAAAAGAGAATGTAGGAACATTTTGTCCCACATACAGAACCAGAAACTACCGGACACTAAAAATAAATAAATACTTAAGTAGGTAAATAAATAAATGAATGGATAAATAGATAAATAAAACGAGTAGGAGTGAAGATAATTTTCAACATATTTCTGGTATTTTATGAAGTGTTATAAAGAGATAACTAGGCATAGAAAAAATCATTTGTGAGAGTTCTTTGTAACCCTCTAAACGAATGTTTTTCGTTTTATACGAATTTCATTCCCTTTTACTTTTTCTATGTAGGAAGGCAGTGTTTTGGGTGTGTGTGTGTTTATGTGTGCTTTTGGGTGTGAGTTTGTGTGTGTATGAGTGTGTGTGTATGTGTGTATGTGTGTGTGTGTGTGTGTGTGTGGTGTGTGTGTGTGTGTGTGTGGTGTGTGTAGTGCTTTCTTCTTTTCACGTGTCAGCCATTCCACTACGACATACAATTACGAACCAAAATGAATATATCTCACGCACAGAAGAGAGAGGGAGAGAGAGAACGAGAGAGAGAGAGAGAGAGAGAGAGAGTGTGTGTGTGTGTGTGGTGTGTGTGTGTGTGTGTGTGTGTGTGTGTGTGTGTGTGTGTGTGTGTGTGTGTGTGTGTGTGTGTAAGCGCTAGAGAGAAAAAAAATGAATGAAAAACGCGGGGTCACAAAGGCCTCCACACCACGCCGGTTCTTCTCGGCAAACAATCATTATCATGAATAATGATCTTGTTGTGGAGAGTCGAAAAAAATAGGAACCATCTAAAACATTGATAAACGAAGTATATAGGAATAAACAAAGGGCATTTGAGAACCGGAGCTCAGGTTGAATAACACCTTTGTTTCCATTCTTTCATTTTGTTAGTTTATCATGTTATCAAGTATGAAAGCCAAAAACGGGTTGGATGTCACGCAAGGCTGAACAAATAAGGAACAAAAAATTGAATTTGTTTTTTTTTTGTTATGGGCGAGTTGTTGTAGGCGTGAAGACCAGCGCTCTTTCTAACTCCGATGTAGTAACTTATGAGGGGGAAAAAAGGGATACAAAAAACAGCAACTTTGAAAAACGAAAGAGAAAACATTTGGAGAGAGAGAAAAAAAGGATCATATTTTTTACGTTTTGTTTTGAAGTACATAAGTAAAGTAGAAAAATAATTGGGGAAAAACATGAAAATATGATTTGAATAATATAATTCCATGTTTAATTGAGCAGCTCTTCTGTTTTTACACGGAGGAGACTGCCACATAAACATAAAATTATTTGTGTATGTTGCTTTACACGTTAAGGGGCAGCTTATCCTTAATCCACAAACAAAAAGAAAACGTTTACATAAGTGCAACCGGTTTTATACACCAGACTATCACACTCACATAATGGTCATGGTAATGGTTGTAGCTAGAATAGCAGAAGTGACAGTAGTTTTACAAATTCTATTACTACGATTAATAGTACTTCTACTACAGGATTACTATTGATAATGATAGCGGCAGCATAAAGATGATGATGTTAATAATAATAAAGATAATAATAATGATAATAATAATAATGATAAAAATAAATCAATGATAATGATATTGGTAATGATAATGGTAATAACAATAATAATAAAAATAATAATAAAAATAATAATAGTAATAATAATGATAATTATGATAATAATGATAATAATAATAATAATAATAATAATAATAATAATAATAATAAATAATAATAATAAAAATCATTATTATTACTTTTCTTTTTATTATTATTATTATTATTATTATTATTATTATTATTATTATAATGATGAAAATGGTAATGGTAATGATAATAAGGATAAAACTAACAATAATAGTAATAATGTTAAATATTTATAATATAATAATAATAAAAATAATAATAATAATAATAATAAAATAAATATAACAAATAATATATATATATATATAATAATAATATAATAATATAATAATAAATAATAATAATAATAATGAATAATAATAATAAATAATAATAATAATAATATAATTAATAATAATAATAATAAATAATGATAATAATAATAATATATATATAATAATAATAATAATAATAATAATATAATAATAATAATAATAATGATGATGACAATAATGATAATGATAACAATAATAATAATAATAATAATAATAATAATAATAATAATAATAATAATAATAGTAATAATAATAATAATTATTATTATTATCATTATTATTATAGATTTATAAACGTTCTTTACTCCCACAGAAATAAACACATATTCCACACTTTTTTCCCTTTTCTCTGACGCCTTTGAACTTCTTTCCATCAGCGGCCACCTGAGGCAATGGGAGGAACGCACGGTAACCCTAATCCAATTCTGGAGTGAAAGTTCATACAATAGCAGCTTCCTTGTACTGATCTCTTCTGTCTATTTCGACTGGAGGAAAAATCAGCTGGTTCAGAGGACGAGGGTTATCAAAGCAGGGGGGTCGCTAGTTGGCGGTCAGTGGTGTTGTACTTTATTACTCTATAATGAGGGGGTAACTGTGTGTCAGAAAGGAGAAAGAGGATAAAAATAATTATAAAATGATAATATGCTGAGTATGATGTTAAGGATAATGGTATAGAATATGGCAGAAATGATGAATAAATTATAAATGTGTATCAAACTGCAGCAAATGATTTTATAATTCATAGAAATAACTAATAAAAAACAGATGGAGATGGATGTAAACACTCACTGACGAGGACACTTTCAGCTCAATAGGGTAGAGGCGGTATTGCACAAAATCCCATTAAGCCGCGTTGAAATTATTTTAAAGAGCTGTTGATTAAAGTCTTTCTTTCTTTGTTGCCATTTTTTTATTGTGCTTAGCCTTTGTTTTTTTTATTATTGGTCTATCTAATGAGGTTTGTATGTCGTTCTTGACTCGTGATTCCAGGGTTATCTTAGTTATTCATGTGATGCATTACTTGCTCTACGAATAAGGATGTGTTGTTCGTCTTTATGGAAATGCAGATTCATATTAAGTGAATTTTTACATGAATACAAAGTATACACCACACACACACACACACACACACACACACACACACACACACACACACACACACACACACACACACACACACACACACACAACCCACACACACACACACACACACACACACACACACACACACACACACACACACACACACACACACACACACACATACATACACACACATATACACATTTATGTAGATAGATAGAGGGATAGATAAATAGATTGATAGATAGATACACAGATACAGATATAACAATACTTATATACGTAGTTAGATAGAAAATAGATAAGCAAAAGATAGGCGTATTCCATACGTTTATATAGGTAGGGACTATGATTCCACGCAGCGCTCAGGATACTCGTCTGGCCGGTGTCAGGTGTAGCTGCCTCGTGATTGTGCTGCTAGACACGGTCACGTGGCCGAAGTCCCCGTTGCTCAGAACACGTGCAAAGTGGTAGATATGGATAAAATAATAATATATAATAATATATATATATAATATATATTAATAGATAAATAATAAATAGATATAGACTAGTGCCGAACGTTAAGCAATGACTTAAATTGTGGGGATTAGATGAGATTCGAGTACGCGGGCGTGTTCCAGGACTTATATGTATAGGACTATGCCTTGAAAGTCAACGCAGTCAGGAATCACCGTCTGGCCAACGCGGTGATTAGTGAAGCTCCTCGTGATGTGGCTGCTATAACCACGGTCAGGGGATTGAAGAGGCCCGTTGCTCAACAGTGCAAGTGTAGGGCTGTTGTATAAAAAAAAAAATAAAAAAAAAAAAAAAAAATATATATATATATATATATATATATATATATATATATATATATATATATATATATATATATATATATCTATTTATTTATTTATTTATATTTATATATATAAAGGCATGAAGGCAGGGAAAACACCAGGTGAAGACAGCATTAGTATAGACCTTATAATAGGTATGGCATTCGACTACGAAAAGGCATTTGACTCTGTATAAATACAGAGTCAAATGCCTTTTGACTCTAGGAGCTATTCGAAGACAGGGAGTAGAGGAGGTATATTGTAAAATATTGGAAGATATATACACGAAGACTGGACAGCAACCATCAAGGTCCACACGGAAACCGATAAAATACCAATTAAAAAAAGGTGTTAGACAGGGCGATACCATCTCACCAAAACTGTTTACAGCTTGCCTTGAGGAAATATTCAAGAAGCTAGAATGGAACGGAAAGGGTATCAAAATAGGAGACGAATACCTAAAAAAATTAAGATTTGCAGATGATATTGTTCTTTTCAGTAAATCTGCAAATGAAATGCAACAACTAATGAACTCTCTGAATAGAGAAAGTCTGAAAGTCGGACTTAGGATGAACAAGAAAAAGACTAAGATCATGTTCAACAACGTAGTTCAATTCGAACAGATATATGTACAAGGCGAAGCGCTAGAGGTAATGGACAAGTATATATACTTAGGGCAACTCGTACAGACAAACACATCTACCGAATAGGAAATTAAGCGACACATCAGTCTAGTCTGGAGCACATTCGGCAGACACAGTAGCATACTAAGAGGCTTCTTGCCATTATGTTTGAAAAGAAGAGTCTTTAACCAATGCGGCCTCTCAATTATGACCTATGGATCAGAAGCATAGACTACAGCCAATTACTGAAGGGGAAAATAACAAATGCCCAGAGAGAGATGCTGATGCTGGGAATTAGCCTAAGAGATCGGATGAGGGCGACGTGGATCAGGGAATAGACAAAAGTAGAAGATATACTTGGAAGCATCAAAAAGGAAAAAAAATGGCAATAGGCAGGTCATATATGTCGGAGACGACAGATGGACAAATAAAGAAACAGACCAGACTATAGATAACATAAAGAGGCCAAGGACCAGACCAATGACAAGATGGCGTGAAATTTGGGGGGTAGGACTGGAAACAAAATACACAAGACAGACAAAATTGAAAGAGACTGGGAGAGGCCTACGTCCCGCAGTGGATCAATTCAGGATGATGATGAGGAGGATATATATATATATATATATATATATATATATATATATATATATATATATATATATATATATATATATATATATATATATATGTATGTGTGTGCGTGTGTGTGCGTGTGCGTGTGCGTGTGCGTGTGCGTATGTGTGCGTGTGCGTGTGCATGTGTGTGCGTGTGCGTGTGTATGTGTGTGTGTGTGTAGGTTTATGTATATATATGTGTACACACACACACACACACACACAAACACATAATAATAATAATTATGTATATATATGTATATATATATATA
>NC_051386.1:52494527-52497027 GCF_015228065.2 Penaeus monodon | reverse complement strand
ACCAAAGCAGGTTTTAAAAAGCATATTTTGGTTCTGCGAGAGGAAAGGCCTGCCTCAAGAAATGCAGAGAACACGGAACAATCAGCCTCATTTCGCAAATATCGGAGGGGAATTTGAAAGCCTGGGATATGAGGCTCGGAACTAAGCTTAAAAAAATCGTCATTAAGGATTAAATTGGATTCTGAAAAGAGGGAAGGAGCAAGGGAAGTATATGCTGTAATATGCATTCTCTCTAAGGCAAATATGGAGTTTAATTGGTTATTTTATTGCTTTTTGCTGTTGTTGTTGATTTAGGCCTTCGGTTGATTGGGCTGCATGAGGCTTCAGGATGGATACTGTTAAAAATAATAATGTGGTTTAGGAAAGAGAAGTGATATTTTGTTTTTCGGATGATTAGGCAATGGTAGCTGACAGAAAGCAGGAAATGAACAAAAGAATGAGCAGGATGTGAAACAGGTAAGAGAGAGAGAGAGAGAGAGAGAGAGAGAGAGAGAGAGAGAGAGAGAGACAGACAGACAGACAGAGACAGACAGACAGAGTGAGAAAGAGAGTGTGTATGTGAGAGAGAGAGAGAAGGGGGGGAGGGAGAGAGAGAGAGAGAGAGAGAGAGAGAGAGAGAGAGAGAGAGAGAGAGAGAGAGAGAGAGAGAGAGAGAGAGAGAGAGAGAGAGAGAGAGAGAGAGAGAGAGAGAGAGAGAGAGAGAGAGAGAGAGAGAGAGAGAGAGAGAGAGAGAGAGAGAGAGAGAGAGAGAGGAGAGAGAGAGAGAGAGAGAGAGAGAGAGAGAGGCGTGAAGAAGAGTAATGAAAACTGGTAAAGCTCAAGTTAAACAGCAAAGAACGAGAACAAGTTGAAAGTTCTGGAAGCATATTGACGGAAGATGACTTTTGTAAGAAGAAAATGAAAAGCTGAGTAATTTTGACAAATGTTGCTCTCAACAAACAGAGTATTCCTGACAAAAAGCTAGAAAGTCTGGGATAAGGAGAAGGCAAATCAAGAGAATTTATTGAAGTTTGTTATTTTATGGATCACATTTGTAGACTTTGTAGAATTTGGAAATGTGATTTGATTTCAATTTTGAAAAAAAATATGAAAAAAATAGCCGGTCTGAAAGGTGTTAGGAAGAACAGGGGGAAAAAAACAGAACATCGAGAAAGACAATAACTGGTAATTGTTTTGAGCACGTGCGTGTGTGTGTGTCCGTGCGTGCGTGCCAACGTGCATGCGTGTGTGCGTGCGTGCGTGTGTGCATGTGTGTTTGTGTGTGTCATGAGACAGAACATATTTACCTTTTTGTGAAATACAGCAACATTCCCAGGTAATGCAAATCGGTAACTATTACTCTCGAAGATACGAAGATACCGACCTGTGCATCCATTTCGTCACAGAATCACAATGATGGTATAAGCTCCCCTTTCTTCTTCATCGTCTTCTTCCTATTCATCTTCCTTTTTCTTTTATCTTTTTTTTAGATTCCCAAAGCGACTAAAAACCAAATGGAAAAAAGTGAGCGAGAAACTGTGCTAGGAGCTAGAATACAAGGGAAACCTGTAATGAGATTGTCGGCAGATGTAAGCAAAATTCCGTCAGTGCAATTACTTCTTGATTTAGAAATCCTTCTTGGCACGTACATTTTCCACGATTTTCTTTTAACTTGTTATTATATTCTTTTCTACTTTATCCTTTTTCTATCATCTCTTTTCTTCTTTTTTCTTTCCTTTCTCTTTTTTCATTCTCTTCTTCTTCTCTTCTTCTTCTTTCTCTTCTCTCTCTTCTCTCTCTCTTCTCTCTTCCTCTCTCTCTCTTCCCTCTCCTCTCCTCTTCCTCCTCCTCCTCCTCCTCCTCCTCCTCCTCCTCCTCCTCTCCTCCTCCTCCTCCTCTTCCTCCTCCTCCTCCTCCTTCCTCCTCCTCCTCCTCTTCCTCTCCTCCTCCTCTACCTCCTTCCTCCTCCTCCTCCTCCTCCTCCTCCTCTCCTCCTCCTCCTCCTCGACCTCCTTTTCATCCTCCTCCTCCTCCTCCTCCTCTGCCACCACCGCCGTCGCCGCCGCCGCCGCCTCACTCTCTCCACCTCCTCCTCTTCATTCTCCTCCTCCTCCTTCTCCACCTCCTCAATCCATTTCCACTCCTTCTTCCTTCCTCCTTTTTTTTCTCTAATTACCATTGTCCAAACTAACCCCATGTTTTGCTAAACAAACATTCCAAGTTCACGCGAGTTAAAGCACGCCTCGAAACTCTTCAGCGGGAGGATCGAGTTCCGTCAAAGCGATCTGATTCGACTTGAAGCTCCCAGACTTGCGATAAACTCTGTTACACCGCTTTGCTTTTGTTTGCTTTCCCAGCCCCTCCTCCGCGACTTAGATTATGTGATTTATAGTACGTGTTTGGTATTATATATGAAGTTATGTGTTATGAAGTTCTGAAGTTATGTGTTATTATATATTTATATGTTATGAAGTACGTGTTAAGTTTTATGTAATCGTGGGATATTCAAGGGTGAACTGTG
>NC_051386.1:52472027-52474527 GCF_015228065.2 Penaeus monodon | reverse complement strand
GTGTCTGGAGTGCCGCTGGGTGAGTGCTTCTTAGTGAATGCCGCAGTATGAGTGGCGCTGGGTGAGTGCCGCTGGGTGAGTGCCGCGGGGTGAGTGCCGCTGGGTGAGTGCCGCGGGGTGAGTGCCACTGGGTGAGTGCCGCGGGGTGAGTACCGCTGGGTGAGTGCCGCAGGATGAGTGCCGCTGGGTGAGTGCCATTGGTTGAGTGCCGCTGGGTGAGTGCCGCTGAGTGAGTGCCTCTGGGTGAGTGCTGATGGATGAGTGCCGCTGGGTGTGCCGTGGCCAAGCCTTGGAACCCCGGGTCACGCAGAGGGGGAAGGGGAGGCTGGCACGCTTTGTTTAAAAGGCTCTGGGGATATTTGAGGAGGGGGTTTGAGGGCTGATATATGGGTGTGCGTGTGGGGGGGGGGGTGAGGAGGGTGCATGCGTGCGTGTGTATGTGTGTGTGTTCGTGTGTGTGTGTGTGTTCGTGTGTGTGTGTGTGTATGTGTGTGTGCGTGCGTGTGTGTGTGTGTGTGTGTGTGTGTGTGTGTGTGTGTGTGTGTGTGTGTGTGTGTGTGTGTGTGTGTGTGTGTGTGTGTATGTGTGTGTGTGTGTGTGTGATACAGTATTTATAATACATCATAGACTACATCCAGAGAGACAGACAAAGAGAACTGGTAGCAGAAAATAAACAACAGATCCAGAAGCAGACATTCTACACCTTTCTAGAGAGGATTCCCCAACAGCCCTGCCTGCTTTTGTGAGCGACCGTCACGAGTGTTTTCCTCGCAACGTCAACAACACGCATCCGGACTACTTGATCGACAAATCACGGGCGGAGACAGCCGACAGGAACAGCCTTAAGGGATCCTAATAATGATATCCTATCAGTGAGGTTGGCTGTCTGTCATATGACATGATAAAGAATTTTCTCCATGTGAGAACAATTTCGATGCATCATGGTTTAAATATGAGAGAAAAAGAATCAAAAGCATTTGGGGAAAAAAAACAGGGTTCCCCCTAGATAAAAGCATCTCCTGAAGGCCAAGGGACCCATAACTATGCGGTCATTGAATAGTCGTGTCTGACATGGATGCTCAGCCTCCGTACACGCAGTCCTATTCGATTAGGTATAAGAACAGCCGACAAACTCTCCGCAAGATTTGGACAGGGAATACGGGGAAACCAACGCAATGATGTTGCTTTTTTATGTATGCATGTATGTATACAAACATGCACACGCACACACACACACACGCACACACATACACACACACACACACACACACACACACACACACACACACACACACACACACACGCACACACACATACACACACACACACACTCACATATATACTCACACACACACTCACCTATATGTATATACTGTATATATATATATATATATATATATATATATATATATATATATATATATATATATATATATATATATATATACATACGTATGTATGCATGTGTGTGTATGTGTGTATGTGTGTGTGTGTGTGTGTGTGTGTGTGTGTGTGTGTGTGTGTGTGTGTGTGTGTGTGTGTGTGTGTGTGTGTGTGTGTGTGTTCAAGAAAGATGTACAGTATGCACCTATGTACACGTATATACGATTATCGGCCGTGGGGCGGTATCAAAAACACAAAGCGCAGATGAAAGGGTTCCGTTCCATCGCCATAATGCACATCATGTGTGTGGAAGATAAATGATATCCCTAACTTATATTGCTTGAAATGTAGTTAAAAGAAAGGACTGAACTTAAAAACGAAATCCTCATTATTATCTCTCTAAAAGGTTGAACTGAAATCAGAGCCAATCAGCTGAATTTGATGACCTGAATGAAAATATATTCTTCAATGCATTAAGGCCATCAAAAGTTTCCAGAGTTTACGAAATTCACATTCATTTCTAAGGAAAAAAACTAATGATCATAATAACTTATGCAAAGAACTGTTCCAATAAGTAAGGTAAAATTTGAAAAAAAAAATATACATATATAAAAAACTGGAGTAATACCACCTTCATATCAGTTAAAACACACACACACACACACACACACACACACACACACACACACACACACACACACACACACACACACACACACACACACTAAAAACAAGGAGGAAGAGATTTTTTTAAGTTTTGGTAATCGAAGGTCTATTCAAGAAATTATCAATAAAGAAATTATCAAATTGAAGGTAAATAATAAGGCAATTATTCAAAGACAATGCATTGTTGAAGCATAATAATTGCAAATATATTTTCTTAGCGTCAGAATTGAAACCTCTGAAACCTGCAAGAAAGATGAAAAAATCTGCAAACGAGGCTAAAAATTGTGCATACCGTAAATGTGGACACTTCCGTCGCTAATTTGCAAAAAACGTGTTTCATAACCATCATATTTACACATCTTAATACCGAGGAAAGTATTCCAACATAAAAAAATATATATATATGCCAGTGCATGTTGACTTATTAACATTTTCCTCATATCCTACTGAA
>NC_051386.1:52419527-52429527 GCF_015228065.2 Penaeus monodon | reverse complement strand
TGTGTGTGTGTGTGTGTGTGTGTGTGTGTGTGTGTGTGTGTGTGTGTGTGTGTGTGATGTCTATAGAAATACGAGTCAATATTTGTTGATTAGTAACGCAACAGTAAGTATACTTCTTTTCGATTATTTTGATCATAGTTTTCGCTATTATTATTCCATAAGCCGTGAAGTTTCTCTGAGGAGTCGCATTAAATCAGTTGAGCGAGAAAATACATATTTACTTGTTTCGACTCGAGCAACTACTATCTAAAAACCTACTCCCTATACATGTGCTATAGATATCTGATATCTTGAAAGAAAAATCTTGCTCATTCTTATAAAATAGGAACTTAATCTTGCTCTCTACTTTTCTCTGACACGCATGTAATTTATGTTTTCCTTGTATTTGTCAGTACATGTCAAAGCTTTGATACATTATCTTGATGTGTTTACAAAAGAAATACTTATTTCCCGGTGTGTGAAAAGTTTTCTAAACGCTTGTTTGTCCAGCTGGAGCAGTCTGAAGAAAGAGGAACCATCTAGAAAAAAAAATCCAGAATATTAATTTCCCGGGTAATCCTAATATATAAGAAAAATATATATACTATGGTATATGACGTCATAATGGCATATGGGAAGAAAAGGGGCTGCCAAGCTGACACCTTTTTCAAGATGGACGCAAGGCAGTCCCTTCACCAATGCAACCTACAGCTCCGTCTTTGTCACAGCCTAAGGTTTTCGCCTCATTCATAAGAATATTATTTATGCTATGTTTACATCGAAGTGGCTGCCAGATGTACAAAAGTGGGACCCAGCAAGTGTACTGAAATATAATTCCGCAACCGTACATGGAATACTGCTCGGGAAAGTACTAGCGAGAGCTTTTAGATTTTAATGAAGAATAGTAAGGAACTGAATTCGTTTCGGGTATACAATAACCTTGAGATATCCTTCCCTACTTCTGTGTATCTGTCAGTCTCTCTCTCTCTCTCTCTCTCTCTCTCTCTCTCTCTCTCTCTCTCTCTCTCTCTCTCTCTCTCTCTCTCTCTCTCTCCCTCATATTCCACACTAGCAGGTTCCTTATCCCAACAATATAATATAGTTTTTCTGTAGGTTGCCATGGTATTGTGATTTTACCAATCAGTTGATCCACATACATTTTTGAATGATCTGTGATGATTTTTTTTTATCTTCTTTTATATTGAGTGTGGTAATAAGGTAAATAAGTAAGAGACAAAGCGAGTTTTGAAGATATTGTATGTGATATTATATGTTCTACACAAGAACAATACAATACTAAATATTAACAGACCATATAAGATTCTGTCGGCAATCATCAAACATGATATTGTCTACTAAACCTGTTCACGTATGCAATGATATACACATATGAATACACAGATATCTGGTTATATGTGTGTGTTGTGTATGATACATGTGTCCTGACTACCGTAATCACAGAAATGCAAATAGGGAGAAATAGATAAATAAATAGAATATAAGAAACATCTATCAATAAAAAAGTTACAAAAGACCATCCACAGAAGTACATAAGGCATGGAATTACTGTCCCTTCAATGTAGAATAGCTTTGCTTTATCCATTTTCCCTTTATAAAATCATTACGTTGTTATTGCATATTTAAAGTCACTTTAGAGTCTGGGTAGTGAATATCCTCTCCTTTAATAGCAGCGAAGGTATTTAACGATGCTAGTTATTGGCATAGGGCATAGAGCACGTTTACATGAATTACTATGTGAAAATCCCAAATCGGTGGCTATTAAATATAAGTCACTTTTCAGGACAAATTAGGAAGATCTTTAGTGGCGGTGGAGAAAAATATATCGACACATTAGATGTTTCTTTAAATAATTTAAGGTGTCGAATCAAACTAGCGAACTTTTTACTCAGAGGCAAATACACGTGTGAGCCTCATGCAATATGCAGAGGGCAGGGCGGTGAAAGTGCTAATGGATATTTGCGATTATGTGAGCATCTGTGCGTGAGCGTTTTCACACTCATTCATATACACAATATGCAAACTAGGTATAGATCGTGATTTCCCTTTCTCTGAACAAACACACATTCATACCTATCTATTTATCTATCTAAATATCTACTTGATTATCTATCGATGACACAACAATGACATCGGTTGTTCCAGAAAAGCTGCTTACCGGAAGTAATTACAATTTGATATCAAGTAATAGAATTTACAAGTATCCTTTGGTTCCTTTTAATTTCACGGCTCATAGTCCTCTCACAAGTATGCAATGATCTGATGTCTTCTGTAATCACTACTTTTTCATCAATGTTAATTTTGTTTACTTATGCTTCTTATGTTTTAACTCTGTTGCAGTCTTTAATATTTTGAATTATTATTAATTGATATGCTAGTTCTTCTGCTGTAGCCTATTTATTACGTAACAAGGTGTTCTGTTTATATATATATATATATATATATATATATATATATATATATATAT
This sequence comes from Penaeus monodon, assembly GCF_015228065.2. NCBI lineage: Eukaryota > Metazoa > Arthropoda > Malacostraca > Decapoda > Penaeidae > Penaeus > Penaeus monodon. Next base: position 52,427,063 of record NC_051386.1, on the reverse strand, counting down.
ATATATATATATATATATATATATATACTCACTTTTTTCATTACCGATACGGTGTTTGACTAACTACTTCGACATGACATCATGATGTTGGCTGGGTCTTTATACTGGGGAGTATATATAGATAGATAGATAGATAGATAGATAGATTGATTGATGATGATTTATTATGATTGATTGATTGATTGATTGATTGATAGATATAGATAGATATATATATCTATATATATATATATATATTTTATATATATATATATATATATATATATATATATATATATATATATATATATATATATTATATATGCATTTACATGCATATTTATTATGCATGCTATATATATGAATGTATGTATGTATGCATATACATACATATACAAATATATATATATACTAATATAAATGCATACATTTATACATATATACATAATATATAATTATATATATATATATATATATATATATATATATATATATATATATATATATATATATATATATTCCGTAATGGGAATGCGAGTAAGACTTCGAATTGTAAGTAAGAATGCGTAGATCAATACGAAGGAGTCACAAACCTTCAGTATCAATGTTTTAAGAGAAAACTAGACAGTAGGGTCATTAGAAAATCCAATTATACAGATGTGGCTCCCGTTTTTATAATGATATACAACTAAATAAGGAAAACAAAATTGTAACGAATAATTTACAGACAATACATACAGCAGATACCTTGTTTACTAACTAAGCTGCTCCTTGCCATAAACACCCACTTTGGTTAGTTTAACATTCCTTTTGTACGTTCCACACATTTATAATTTATGTTGTATGTATTTGTATTGAGTTTATGTATTTTGTATGTCTTTTGTACGTTTTTATTGTAATTATTATTATTATTATTATTATTATTATTATTATTATTATTATTATTATTATTATTATTATTATTATCACCATAATCATTATCATTATTCGTGTTATCATTTTTATTATGAACAATATTACTATCATCACCATTATTATTATATATTTATCATCATTGTTAAAATAATCAATGACAATGACAATAATGACGAAAATGATCATATTAATAACAAAGATTATAATAATAATATTATGAGTAACAATGATAATAATAGCAATAATAAGAATGATACTAATAGTAATGATAACGATAGTAATAATAATAATAATAACAATACTAATAATGATACCAACAAGGATGATAATAATAATAATAATGATGATAATGATAATGATAATAATAATAATACAAACAAAATAATATTAATGATAATAATAAAAAAATAAGAAAAATAAAGATGATTAAGCTACATAGATCCTACATACATAAATCGCTTAGAATCTCCGTTGGTGCCTAATAATATTTCAAATGTTACCAAATTTGGTAAGACAACTGGCATAGTGAACAACAAAGAATTTTACTACAGCCCGGAATGATTATGATAATATTCTACACGTTTACCCACAAAATGTTCCAACTGTATGGTGGGACAAAACACATTCGCTCCACATTCTCTAGTTCCTGAACGATTGTTGGTGAATGTAAATCTACTCCAACACGTAACCATACTTTTTTTTTTCTTTTTTGCGGACGGGCGGCAGTATGGCGTGTGCTGTGAATCTCTCGTAAGTGTGTCGTCTTTTTTTTTTCACCCCGCAGGATAAAATATACGTACTCTTAAACAAGATTTCCCTTTTATCTATTGACTTCAACAGAGAAAACAGGTTTAGCTTCGGGGATTTACGTCGTGTTTTTCTCTGTGCGCGTCTATGGCGATGTTACATCAGGATATAAAGGCCTTAGACCTTCACTAAAACGACGGTGAAGCAAAAACAACTGCATTTTCTACACATACCCACACGACTCACTCACTCGCGAACACACACACTCATATACAGGCTTGTGTGTGTGTGTGTGTGCTGCTCTCTGATGACCAGCTCGTAATAACAATTTATAATGTATGTGTGTGTGTGTGTGTGTGTGTGTGTGTGTGTGTGTGTGTGTGTGTGTGTGTGTGTGTGTGTGTGTGTGTGTGTAAACGATTTCATATTCAGCCAAAGAAACACAACTAAACGTTATACAGAGTTTACTTCATGCGCGCCCGTCGTTCCATTCCAAACACGCTCTGTAACCAGTATATCAGGGCTACCGTATGCCTTGAATCTACATAACTCTCACTCTCACTCTCACTCACTCACTCTCACTCTCTCTCTCTCTCTCTCTCTCTCTCTCTCTCTCTCTCTCTCTCTCTCTCTCTCTCTCTCTCTCTCTCTAACATAACAGATGAAAAGACGGTTTTCATTTTAACCGTCGACCGGAACAGCGAAAACAAACTCGGCATCATAGATTTATGTGTTTTTTATTTAGTGCGCTTCTGTGTCGAAAACAGAAGCAGGCTAATGTTGAAAATTAAAAACTAATTTTCCCCTTTTACTGCAAATCCATTCCAGAAAGTTTATACAAGGATAGAATTTACTTCAAATAATTCCATGTTTGTACTTGGTAGCCTGCTTCATCCATCATACATCTGTACTGTTATAGACGGATACGATATATATATATAATATATATATATATATATATATATATAATATATATATATATATATATATATATATAAAATATATATGTTTGTGTTATATATATATGTGTTGTGTGTTGTATATATATATATATATATATATATATATATATATATATATATATATATATATAATATATATATATATATATATATATATATGTTTTTTGTTTGGTTGGTTTTTGTCTCGCGATATTTTTTGACTGTATGTCTACTGTTAGTGCATACACCCCTCTCCATCTGTCATTAAGATCATATATTCTAAGCAGTTATTTCACATGCATTAGCATCTACCGACCATATATATTGTGAACCACGAAAGGGTCTTGGAAGAACCTGCTGTGGGGCACAACTTCCGAAACAGTATTTTGCCAGACATGTAACTGAAACTTACTTGGGAAAATTTAAACACAAGTTCCTCAATTTAAGTAATATACAAAGTTTACATTTCAGCCAAATTTGCGCTTACTAATAAACGTGTTTAACATAGTTTTTTTTTTTCTGATCCACAGTGAAAATCCTTTTTGAATAATATTGAGATAATTAATTATAATTCTCTATAGAACTGTTAACGCATTCAACAGCAGGAAACACCTCCAGCTGTATATATTCGTCTAAATTAGAATTGTGCACTCAAAAGAGGTAGAGGTTGTTGATGGCAGTCTACGAGGGTATCTTTGCATTAGTTACTGGGTCACTAGTACGTATGTATGCATTCACGGATGTGTTCATATAAAGTACTGTGTGTGTGTGTGTGTGTGTGTGTGTGTGCGTGTGTGTGTGTGTGTGTGTGTGTGTGTGTGTGTGTGTGTGTGTGTGTGTGTGTGTGTGTGTGTGTGTGTGTGTGTGTGTGTGTGTGTGTGTGTGTGTGTGTGTGTGTGTGTGTGTGATACATATATAATTCCGTAAGTAAGTACAAGACGCTAATCATATTATGGACTATTAATGACTCATATATTTGCAGGACACTTTTAGAACAGTAAAACATCAATCATAATACACTCGATCACCAAATCAAAATAATTATTATAATAAACGTAAGTAAGCACAAGACGCTAATCATATAATGGACTATTAATGACGCAGCAGAGTCTAATCACTAGCAATCTAATATCAGAAATTAGCATGAATTTAGAAAACACCAAATTGGCTGAAAAGAATGGCTCTAATATACAACGGGGGAAAATACTGCTCTGCACAAAGAATGCTTTGGTTTAATCCTTTTTGCCTCTGCCTTTGTGTAGAGCAAGTGGAAGTTGAAGTTTTATTTTCTTTTTTCTTTTATTTACTAACGTATAATGTGTATTTCATTAGATCGAGTTAAACAGAGAGAATACTTATGACTGAATTAATATTAATAAAGAATAATTATATTAAAGAAAATTATGATATATAATGATTATGATAATGACGACGACACCCACACCAATAAATGACGATAATAGCGAATATAAACTTTTAAATTAACAAATTCTCTCGACAACAAAGTACAAAATAAAGGTTCAGTTGTGTGCAAGTAACGTATTACGGGAGCAGTATGCTGGATGGAGACGAGCAGACGACAGCATGTAGGAGGAGTGGAATGAGGGGAAACGCCGAGGGGAGATGTGAGGGGAGAGGAACTCGGCGCCAGAAGGTTGTACTGAACAAATTATGCGTGTTTGGCTTTCTGACGGTAGGAGAGTGTTGGCCTGTGTGTTTATCTTCGTGAATTAACATCTGGTGTGTTCCTAAAGTATGTCTATTTTCCTGGCAAGTACACAGGTTACCAAACGGCTAGAACATAATAAACAAATATGCTTCACTTTAGCACTTGGAAGATTGTTCACCTGGCGGTTGATATAGGGCTGAGATTCACAGTAGTACACATTGTACGTGGTGCAAGCATAGGCCTACAGAAAACACCAGATAATCCCAGTTAAAAAAAGTGAATGAAGTCGGATACTGGTTAATGATCACAATCCCCCTTTTGTGGTCAGATCGTGAAAGCAATATAAAGTCAATGAGTTGCGCCTTCATTGACTATGATTAAGTGTAAGTATATCACACTTGACCGGATAAATCGGTACCTTCAGTTCTTACAATTTTATATGTAGATAGATTCGATAATTCTTTAGACTACGTCCACCGGCATGCTGGGAGTCCAGTCATTACTTCCGGTGCCGTCCTCTTAACCTTGATAGTGGTAACAGAACTAACGAGCAATATAGCGTGTGTTAAGTGTTATGTCTCACTTAGCTATAGTTTTCTTTTCAGATTTTTCTCTTCTCTAATTTATATTTCCATTGCAGCTTTGTTAATGATCAAGACTCATATATTTGCAGGACACTTTTAGAACAGTAAAACATCAATCATAATACACTCGATCACCAAATCAAAACATTTATTACAATAAACGTCTTGCACCTCTATGAAATAAGACATCAAATGTTTTATTATTCAGTACAGAACACAGACAATATACTCAAATTGTGTGTGCGTGTGCGTGTGACATACATAAATATACAAATATATGTGTGTGTTCTCGCGCACGCTTGTGTGTATGTATATGCATCACACATTATACACACACTATAAATGCATCAACAAATGTACGATTAATGCGTATGTATATACGGAAGCACAGAGATTGTTTTCAAAACGTGATTTCAACATATTTTGTGTTAACATATAACACTAATATAAAGGAGCATTAATAACTCAGCAGAGTCGTATCGGTATATACCAAGAAAATGCTGCTGTGTACAAAGGATGCTTGGGTTTAATCCTTTTTGCCTCTGCCTTTGTGGAGAAAAGGAAGGCATGCTTCAGAAAGCCTCCTTCCTCTTAGAATCTAGCGCTACTCAAGTACGCTCGCAACACCCACGCGAGCGAAATCTGACGGTAAAGAAATTTTCTTTTCTTTTCTGTTCTTACTTTTATTCACATCTGATGTGTATTGCATTAGGTTGAATTAATCTGAGAGAATAATTACGATAGAAATAAAAGTAATAAAGAATAATGATAATAAAGATTATGCTGTTGATGATTGATTAGGATATAATGATAATAGCCACACCAATAAACGATGATAACAGTGACAATAAACGTTCAAACTCTAAGATCTACTTGCAAGAACAAAGTATGGGCAAAATAAAGTTGTGTGCAAGCAACCTGTTACGGGAGCAGTATACTGGATGGAGACGAGCAGACGACAGCCTTATTATGGCACGAAGGAGCATGTAGGAGGAGTGGAATGAGGGAAGCGCCGAGGGGAAATGTGAGGGGAGAGGAACTCAGCGCCAGGTGGCTGTACTGAACAAATTATGCGTGTTTGGCTTTCTGAAGGTAGGAGAGTATGAGCCTGTGCCCGTGTTTTGTGTATATCTTCGTGTATGAACATCTGGTGCTGTTCTTTTTATCGCTCTGATTTTCCTGGCAAAAACCCAAGTTATAAAACAGATGGAAACTGTTCAGGTAAATAAGTCTTGATTTAGCATTCGGAAAACATTTTCACCTGGCGTATGACACAGGGTTTAGAGTCATATTAGTTGACGTTGTAAGCGGCGTAAGCAAAGCCTAGGAAAAGCACCATGTAATCCCAGAGGATAAAGCCTGAGGCTGGATAATGATCACAATGCTCTCTTTGAGGCTCAGTTCTCAATAGCAATGTAACGCCAGCGAGTTCCACCTTCACTGACTCTGATTAGGTGCAAGTATGTCACACTGACCCTCGACCGGTTGAGTTGGTACCTCCAAGCTCATACTATTTAATCTATTTATTTTTCTTTATAGACTGAAGCGATAATTTTTTAAACAACCCCTGGGAGTTCAGTCATTACCCCCGGCACCGTCTTCGTAACCCTGATAATGATAGAATTAACAGACAAGAGTGTCAAGTGTTGCGTAATGAGTTGACCATTGTTTGTAAATCACTTCTTTCCTCGTTTTCAAGCGCTCTGGTGTGTGTATATATATTTAAAGGAGAACTATTGATCTAGATAGACTTAATAATTCTTTAGAGTACGTCACACCAACATCTTGGTGTGACGTGATGTCAACCACGTAACCTTAATAATGGTAAAACTAGCGAGCAAGATAACGCGTATTAAGTGTTGTGTAATCACTTAGCTATTGTTTGCAAGCACTTCTTTCTTGGCCACTCTTCGTTTTTTTTTTGTTTTTTTTTTTCATCTCGAATTCATATTTCATTACAATTTGTAAATGATCAGACTAATACATTAGAAGAATACATTTAGAACAACAGCAAAACATCAATCATAATACATGGTAATCAAATCAGCACGTCAGAATTGGCGTTTGCCTTCGATATACTTTTTTTTTTTTGAGTTGCAATTTTTACAAGGAACAAGACTTTCGTTTCAACTGTCGACCGGAACAACGAAAAAGAATGAAAGATTTCTTGTGTTTAACAACAAGCTCCAAAGGTTGTGAAAATAGGTTAACACTATTGCAGGATAAAGATTAAATTTCTTCCTTCACCATTTAATAAATTTTGCTTTTCTTTATACGCAAACATATTTACAGTAGCAGCTAATGGTACATGTGTTTCTTTGGATAATTACGTATCGGTACTGATAGACTACTTTCATTTAATGTCTGTACAGCTGTAAATGATTACAAAAACTACAAGAAATGTTTCAGACCAATATTGTTATCGACTGACCTCTCTACCCGCTACAAGAACCGGGAATGTCTTCTGCCAGGAAACCTAATTAGGGATTACTTTTTAAAAATACATAACATATTTTTTCTGAAACTGGACGAAATACAGCATTGAATTTTCACTCAAAATATTTATGTTACATAAAATATCTTTCAACGAACGAGGAATATAGCGGACAATAATTCAGTCTTTATTCTCAAGTCTGTATCAGAACAATGTACTAGAATTGTGTGTGTGTGACATGCATACATATAAATATATGCATGTGTG
>NC_051386.1:52412027-52414527 GCF_015228065.2 Penaeus monodon | reverse complement strand
ATATATATATATATATTTTATATATATATATATAATATATATATAATATATATTATATATATATTATATATATAATATATTATATTATATATATCTACTATTATATAATATATAATATATTATATATATATAATATATATATAATATATATATATATATTATATATATATATATATATATATTATATAGCGTACATATGCATGTTTTCTTTTCAATTTCCATTTAGTATGGGGATATGTAATGCAATATAATATAAGATATTCTACAGCTATGACCATAATGTGATCCTAAGAAATATCTCTCAATACTTAGGCAATAGAGCAAAACAGTGAACATTTCACCAGATCGTCATGCTCTAGCAACAAAATATTTATCCTGAAATCTACACTACTATCGTAGTGAAAATACTTTCATATTAATAAGGCCATGGCTAAGAAGAGCGACTCCTCTCTTTTTAATAATACATTTCACTGTAATGCACAGGTAACAATAGTCCTTAGTGTTTTTGTTATATCATTTATGCTTTAGCCTTGGGCATATCTAGGCCCCCAAAAGTGTTCCATGACAACTGAGATACGGGAAGTATCTCAGGCAGATTCATGTTTTGTTCAGAGAATGTGTCTGAATGGTCAAAAGAATATTACGGAAATTTATATTATGTTCTACATAATCAGTTTACTTCTTATGTACGTATAATTGAATATGAAGGCGTAAATTCATGTATTCTTTTAAATGTAATTAATATCAATTGATAAAAAGTGACATATTCAAAATATTTTTAGGAGTGTGATGTCATAAACCAATGTCGATAGACGAAGGAAAAAGTATGATTGGAGGCGCTTAGGGCCCGCGCATTTTCAACTGATTTTGGTAGTTCTCAATCGTTTTATTGTAATATTAAGATGCTGATAACGAAGAACTTGTATCTACTGCAGTTTCCTAATGTAATATCAGTAAAACAGTGGTTGATAATTTAATATAATTCAAAAATAAAATCAGATTCGTCAACTTAAGCACGATTCTTAGGAAAAGGGGTGGAGTCGAGCTTTGGCAACAGCGTAGAAACACTGGCAGAGTTGCTGTCGCGACCGCCCCGGGGAAGTGTCGCGAATGAAATTAGCGACAGTTTCTTGTGTCGGAAATAAGGCCTGATACAAAGTTTTGAAAAAAAGGAGTTACTATTTATTTCACACAATGTCAATAGAAAAAGTACTTAATATTCTGGTATTATTTTTAATTAGAAGCAAAACATTGTGGAAGCTTCAAATAAAATAGAAAAACCTGACTACTTTGCAACCTTTATTGTTTATACCCACCACTCCTCGCTTCGCAAAGCTGTGGAACTTTTAAATGTATTTCTTAGATTCAGTCAAAAGCTTTGTTTTATGTTGTTGTTTTTTTCTAATACATCATACATACATACATAATACATACATCCTTCCTATGAAATGTGGAAGTTGCTTATGGTTTTGCATCTTATTGTATCCACGGCGAGTGAGCTCCGCGTCCAAATCAGACAGCTGGATAATTCCAAAGATCACGGACATTTCCTTGACTTATTGAATTATATCAATAAATCAAGATAAACAGCTTTTTCTTGTATATTTTTGAACATAGAAAATTATATCATAGAGGTACAGAATGATTCTGAAGACATTAATCCCACGAAGTTATAACCACGTCACAGGACTCGGCCAGAAATTCTTACCATGTCTTCCCAATGATTGTCATGAGTTTTATCATATAGAGTGATCGTGTATTTGATATACTGTTAAAAACGCACATAAACATTTTATGCACCTTTACAATAAAAAGTTTTATCTAGAAACTCACGATATGAGTCGTACTTATTGAAAATACAAGTCCCTATCTGAGACTATGTGAAATGTATCTGTAAAATATTGCTCTCTGGTTGGCTGGCCGGAGTGTATCAAGGTAGAGACATACACATTGATACAAATCGAAAAGATATTTCAACAGGTTCCAGTAATGTTCGCATAAAGGGCAAACATATATCTAAGTGTTAGGGTTTTCAGAAATGTTACAAAAACGTTTTTAAGCTCCCTTTCGCCATAAATTCAGTTCAGGATTTCTATACACACAAACAAATTTCAGTCTTACCTAAAAAACAATAATTGTTCTTCGAACAATTACACACTGGTACAGCTGTTAAAGCCTTAGTTGTGTGTACAACAACAACAACAATAATAATAATAATAGTAATAGTAATAATAATAATAATAATAATAATAATAAATAGATAAATAGATAAGTAAAAAATACGAAAAATATTGCAGACCAATGTGTTTTTTATTATTATTCCTCGCAAAACAGTTTGGTTTCGTGAATAAGTCTCATACCCGTGTCTGAGTAGAAAAAGCACTAGTAAATGTCTATTAAGCACTTCCACCAAGTACATACACCTATCGCATGAAAAACGTAGTTTAAAATGATATACAAGGTAGATGTTTTAGTATATTTGCATTGTTATCGACTGACA
>NC_051386.1:52397027-52399527 GCF_015228065.2 Penaeus monodon | reverse complement strand
CCAGGTCTCCAAGCAGCTTATCTTCTTTACGGACAATTAACGACATGCTTATGATCTCAAATCCACCATTATGTTCTCCCACCACCTTCAGCCATTGTCGCAAAGACCTCCTTTACTCATTAATTCAATAGACAACCGAGTAAACTCCTCAAGGTACGGACATGATCTATCCAGTGAATCTTAAACAACCTGCGCATCACAAATTCTCCTCCTCTTCGCCTGTGGAAATCGATCGAACACATACCGTGACCTGGTATGTGTTCTTTGTTCTGCACAGCCGCCACTCGTATCACTGGAAGAATTGAAGTTTGATACAAAGGATAAAGTATTTTGGTCCGCTTGTTTTTTCTTTCTCTTCTTCCATTTCTCTCCTTTCTTTTTTTTTCTGTCTATCTGCTTCTGTCTGTCTGTCTGTCTGTTATTTACTCATTCATTCTTTCTTTCTTTCTGGCATTAAGGGTGCCCATGGACTTATGGCCACTATGGGCTGTGGATGTCGGGAGTTCCTTATTGTATATTGAAATGAAGGGGGATAAACCGTGGAATCAGAGATTTAGATTACATGATGATTGAACTATAATGAATCTATTGAATCTTTTATCTAGAGACTAAGGAAAATAGCACTTCTCTTTCCAGATATTTACTTGCAGAATTTCTGCATTTTTACTAAACCAGTGCAAAAGAGTGATATCACAAGATTAAATATCAAAGTAATAATACGTGGCTTAATCGGGGAAATACACATGGGTTACCACTATGCACATACAGTACCATGAATATACGAAAAAAATTTAATCAGATAAATCAACTATGTCTACATAAACGATGAGATATAAAACGATTAGATATCCCATCGAGTCATATGGAATCAAATAAATTACAAACACACATGAATTCACAACGACGCCAATCTCTTGATAATTGTCTCGTTCCTGTTGAGCTTTGAACACGAAGCTTCGAAGATCAAAGGGGCCCCGAACTCCTCCATTCGAGACTCGCAGATGTTTCGAACTTTGCTTCACATTTCCTCTGGAGAATTTACGTCTGGACTTCCTGGCGTCATCACATGAGCTCCTATAATTTGTTGACAACTTTTGATGATGGTAAGATAATTAGAAGATAGAGAGCGCAATAAGGATTATTGATTTAGTTTCTAGTGTCAGAAATCTGAAATTGAGGAGTGCGTAATGACTAGACCTTGGGCATTGCAGAAATGATTATTAATATTTTAAAAGATATAACATTGAACTTTTGGCGTTATGTAAAGAATTAGCGAGCGTGGGAAAGTACGGATGATTTCTTTCTCTCTCTCTCTCTCTGTTAACTAAGACTGATAGACGACAATGAAAAGAAAAAAAATGTATATATATGATCATGCTCATGGGTGATGACGTCACACCTCAACTACTAAATTCCTTTTATAGTTACATTAAATTTATCTTTCTTGAAGGCCACATCTTAATCCGTGCTTGCATATTATAACAGAAAAGATAAACTGTACATGACCATATATGACATGGATCAAACATCTAATACATATACATAGATGTGTCAAAAGTAATGGTACGAGCAAGTTAGATTAAAACAAATGAAAAAAAATAGCTATATTTACATAATTTTAGATGAAATATAGTATTATCCGTTAATAATAATAAAAAAATAGTGCAATATTGAAAGAAATGAGACCAGACCCTGTATTCTGTGGATCTTGTTATTAACAACCGTAATTCACTTCTACAATCTACAGGCATCATGATGTCCATATTAGGAATTAAAGGTCTAAGATCCGTCAAAGTCAGTAGTATAATTTAAATTCACTCTATATCAACTATGACAGAATATATATAAAAAATATATATATAAATGAATCTGTTCACTTAAAGGAACTTTCCTATTCAGACAATAAATCCACTGGAATCCATTGCAATCCCCGAGCGTCAATTCTGGTTACATTCTAATCCAAATCGTTTATCAACATGGAAATGCACTGGCCACTTTAACCGGATTGCTTGCTTCTTCCTTTTACTATATTTTCTTGCATTGCACTAGTTCTCATTTTGTTGTTCTATTAAGAGCCGCTGTGACCACAAAAGTCAAAGAGAATGGATAGATTTCTATTTTGAATCCATTACCTTTTTCATCTTTTCTTGTTTCACCGCTGGTTCTTGTGTATCTCAAAGCCAAATAAGTAAATATCTTGCTTTGTTCCTTCACTCAAAAATGGAAAGACGAGAAAAATTGAATAATATTAGTAGGCACAAAATCGGTGTTAAAAAGTAAACCCTATACACGTCTTTTGAGAGGCAGTAGTCGCTCTTCAGAAACAAAAAAATAAGAGGTACTCTCTCCCTCTTTCACCCTCCTCTTCTTACCTTTCCCTTCCTTTCTCCTTTTTTTCCTTCCTCTCTCCCTCTACCTTCCCCTTTTCCGCTCTGCCAACCTTCTCACTCCTAAATATTCCTTAAATTCGCTCTTCTCTTAGCACTTTAAGCCCTTCAGA
>NC_051386.1:52384527-52387027 GCF_015228065.2 Penaeus monodon | reverse complement strand
TGACATCTGGTGACAGCGGTGCTCCCAATCTTTCTCTCTTGTTGACATCTGGTGACTGCGGTGCTCCCAATCTCTCTCTCTTGTTGACATCTGGTGACAGCAGTGCTCCCAATCTTTGTTGACATCTGGTGACAGCAGTGCTCCCAACCTCTCTCGTTGACATCTGGTGACAGCAGTGCTCCCAACCTCTCTCGTTGACATCTGGTGACAGCAGTGCTCCCACCTCTCTCGTTGACATCTGGTGACAGCAGTGCTCCCAACCTCTCTCGTTGACATCTGGTGACAGCAGTGCTCCCAACCTCTCTCGTTGACATCTGGTGACAGCAGTGCTCCCAACCTCTCTCGTTGACATCTGGTGACAGTAGTGCTCCCACTCTCTCTCACTGATGTCTGATGGCATCAGTGATCAAGAACCTCACGACGCCAGCGTTTATTCGCCTACTACCACATTCCTCGCCGACGCCTGTTGTAGATCCACGCTATTTGCCGACAAGGTACTCCTGGTGAAGTGCCTCCTCGCCTCCTTTAACACCCAGCCATCGCTACCAAGTTCTCTTCTGATCCGCACCTACCTGCATCATGTCTGCCCTGCTACTTCGTGCTGAGGTCAGAGGCAGTGACAGCCACCCACCCATTTTCACACCTCATTCCCCTGCCCTAACCATTTCCTAATCGCTATGATATTTTTCTGCTATAGGTGTTTTATCTTCTAATTATTATTATATTTTATTTATTATATTTTATTTTCTCCCGGAACAAATAACAACATGAAAGTTATTCAGTTATTGACAGATTCGGTTGTTCCGCTTATATTATTAATGTTTATTGTTGACAAATTCATACAATGATCTATATTTTCTCTTTATATGGTATACCTATTAGTATTTGCGTATTCAGTTATATCCTTTGAATACGTATATATCGCTGTGTTTTTTATATCACTAATTTTCTTATACTTCTCGTGCTAATCATTCGTTTATTCACTCTAGGATTACGAATTTTACTAAGTGCCATTCCTTTGTCTTATAACCGAATTCAAATCTCTTTCATGAAGTCCTCTCAAAGTTCGATATCTCGCCTCAGTTATGCCGGAATTTATGTTTCTTTAGTTTTAAGGTTTTGGAAAATATGTAACATGTATCTAACCGATGATAGTATTTCCAGTTGCAAATAATGGCAACGCATTGCAGATAGGCTTTTAGATAGGCTTATATAGTTATTACCACTGCAAATTAATTTTGAGTCCGGCTCGTGGCCGTAAACCAAAAAAATTGCGCACATTTGCGCCCACATAATTGACGCGCCCGAGATGCGCCCCAGACACGCACAGAAAGAATTGAGCTCAGGCCCAGCTGCCTCTATGTTCGAAGTATGTATACTTGCAAATCTAGCCCAAAGATATGGAATACTTGTCCAAATAATATTTTGGCTCTACAATATGAAGACACTCTACTAAATTCGCTAACCCTGACAAATCCAAGTAATAAACACTTCCTTGCTTGACATGTTACCCTTGTTCTTATTGTTCTTATTATGCTGTCCTTTTTTCTGGAAACTTAGTAAGGTGATTGGCAAATATATAATTATCCTCCTCCTCAGCCCTCTTAACGGCTTGGTACACTTACATTTCAGCCTCTGAAGACGGCGTGACCCTCCTTGCTACTGAATGTTGCACCTCAGAGCGAAACTTCCGCCACACCCCCTACTCTGGCACGTGACGACCCTAGCGACCATCGAATCACCATCTGTATGATGCCGAGGAAAACCTGTATCCCTATGCGCTACTACAGTGTTTCAGTCATTCTAGACGGCTTGAGGACGAGCCTTGCGCGTGGCCGAGCGATGTAAACAATACATAGCAAGACTGGATGGTACGTTTCACACCTCTTTTCCCAGCAGCTGCATTTCTTCCTTAGGCGGATGTAGGCGACCTGCTTTGATTTCTCTCTTGGCACTTCTACGACGCTAGTAAGATTCCGCCCTTGAAGGGAGCCGCCGCAGAAAAGGACATGTTTCAACAGACAGACACGAGGAGAGAGAGAGACACGGCAGATAGACCAAGCCACACAAGGTCCAAGCTCCACCATCTCGTCCTCGACCCCGGGGACACAGGGGTCTCTTGGGGTCTCACATCTACTTTCAACAATAAACCAACAAGCTTAAGACCCCTTTCATTCACCTCCACTAAGGCCACTCTCTCTCGTTGGCAATATATATATATGTGTGTGTGTGTGTGTGTGTGTGTGTGTGTGTGTGTGTGTATGTATATATACATTATATATATATATATATATATATATATATATATATATATATATATATATATATATATATATATGTATGTATATATATGTATATATATATTTTTTTTTACGGTAGGTTCATATTTGAGCCGCCGTGGTCACAGCATGATACTTAATTGAAGTTTTCATGTTGTGATGCTCTTGGAATGAGTACGTGGTAGGGTCCCCAGTTCCTTTCCACGGAAAGTGCCGGTGTT
>NC_051386.1:52367027-52369527 GCF_015228065.2 Penaeus monodon | reverse complement strand
ATAAAGTCGTCTTTATTTGTAGTTTTTCTGTACACGGAGAACAAAGGGCCGTTAGGCCTCCTGTGGATCATGGCATCGAGGAACGGAAGTTGGTCATCTGGCTCTCTTCCATGATGAATCGTCTGCCTTCGACAGAGCTCTTGCAGCTCCATTCCCATTTGTATCACGGTGAGAGCGTCATCCACATAGCCATACTGTATTGTTTTTTTGCTTTTTTTATGACGTGACGGTACAAGTCTTCTTCGAGGGTCTCCATGAAGAACTGGACAAGGGCCTGAATTCAGTCTTGTAATTTTCACCGGAATTCAAACGGACCAAACTACATGCAGAATTTGTACGTTTTTTAATAAAGATTTGACGTTAAAGTTTTCTGAATCTCTTTCTGACGTCACGAATTTTGTCGGTGGTGTCTGATGGATGGCAACTGCTGATGCAGGAAAGAGCGGATGAGAGAGACGCTGCTAGTCATTTAGCTAATCGGTATGGAGCGCCCCTGGTTCCGCTGATAATGGGTCTTCCGGGGTTTCCTTTATTATGTGTCTTGTTATTTCCCTGGATGGCGTGCTCTCGAGCAAGTGCAGCAAAAACTTCCATTTCTCCGAACTTTTGAGAGCCTTCTTTGCAGTTGTCTTGAAGTAGAGGCATTTTAAGTCGGCGTTTTCTTTCCAGATTTCCTTACAAGTAGAGGAATCCGAGCGCACAATATTAAATTCGGCGACGTAATCAATAGTGATGACATTTACAGTACCTTATCTGACGAAGTGTTGATGTAGCCGTCTTTGCCGAGTTCCTGAAGGGCATTCTTATATCTTGCAGGAACGGAGAATTCACGTCCTATGTCCTTTGACTGGTGGCTTCGCAGGTTACAGCTCCGTGCAGGATTCCTCTGCTAATTGCAAAGAGATTTCTTGGGTAAATGGAATCGATAAAGTCAGCCATACTTTTTCTGAAGATGATGATGGCGAGAGGATTATGTTGAGCGTCGGCGAGAGGATTATGTTGACATTTTGATTATCATGATACTGAGACTAGTGATTCACCAAGGACTTTTAGTGAATATTTAAGGACATGATTTTTTTCCCAGATATTCTAAACTCGCATTATTTATCATATATATATCGGTAATGCACATAAAACTATACGAAATATGTAGTCTAAGAAACACATGATATAGTAAACAATAAATAACAAAGCGAATACTCTTTTTGAAAGCATCCCGTAAGCATACACAAAGAAGCATGATTTGTTGCACAAAATACACATACCGAGGTGGAGATTGAGCGTAATTCGTAACGTAGTACAAGCTTTCTGAAACAAAGTACTTCGATTACGCTACAAAATGTTGTGCGAAAGATTTCTATAGACCGACCGATGTGGAAGAGGTAATAAGGTCCCTTTCCTCTTTTTTTCTTGTCTTGTGTATATATATATATATATATATATATATATATATATATATATATATATATATATATATATATATATATATATATATCTGTGTGTGTGTGTGTGTGTATGTATATATATATATATATATATATATATATATATATATATATATATATTTATATATATATATATGTTATATGCATATCTTTTTCCTTTCCTTTCTTTTCTTTTCTTATCTTACTTTTCTTTTCGTTCTTTTCTTCTTTCTTTGTTTCTTTTTCTTTTCTTTTCTTTTTCTTTCTTTCTTTCTCCCTTTTCTCTTCTTTCCTTTCTTTCTTCTTTTCTTTCTTTTCTTATTTTTTTCCTTTTCCTTTGTTTTCTTTTATTTTCTTTTTTCTTTCCTTCTCTTTTTTTAGGATGTTCTCTTTAATGTTTGTTTATATTTGTTTCTTTCTCTTTCGTCTTTTCTTTTCCCTTCTCTTCTCTTCTCTTCTCTTCTCTTCTCTTCTCTTCTCTTCACTTCTATTTTCTTTCTCTTCTCTTCCCCTCTCTTTTCTTCGCTTCTCTTCTCTTCTCTTTTTTTCTCTTCTCTCTTCTTTCCTCTTCTCTTCTCTTTACTTCTCTTCTCTTCTCCTCTCTCCGTTTTTCTTCCCCTTTCTTCTATTTTTCTCAGTTTCAGAAATAGAAAAATTACACGAAGCCTGTAATTGCACGTGGAAAATAATGTTGATAGTTCCCCCCCTGAGTGTATTATCAACACAACCACCAAAGGGGACTGTCTGGGAGCCTCTGGGAGCGAAATATAGTTTAAATGTAGTTTTAAGGTTATAGATATTGTGTATGTTGTGTAGATTTCGAAAATGTGTGTGTTTATTTGTGTGTTAATATGTGTTTTAAGGACATTTGGATAACTGCAACTGTCTTCTTCAAAGTCCGATATTTGAATACTAAAAAATAGAAATCGTGCCATTTACACCTAATGGTTCTTTTATACCCAAGCATTTTCATAAACGCGCGACATTCCTTGGAAGTAATGGCACCATTAAACACCAGTTGATGATGACCATTAGACCATGTTCTGCTAACCAGATTAATGGTGTCATTTCCGAAT
>NC_051386.1:52352027-52354527 GCF_015228065.2 Penaeus monodon | reverse complement strand
TGTTTTACTACACTATATTATGATCATGAAAGCGCAGGTGAGAGCTTTGTATTAAACTAGATGAATAAATATTCTAACCCGGCATTGCAAGGTGAACAATTTTTTTATTATGAAAAAAGGAATGACAGAATAAATCCCTCGGCCCTGCCATGAAAAGGGAAAAAACAAAGCTTGATATAACATATTTTACTTTTCCTGTCGTCGGAAACTTGTAGCCATGGAAACCATTGATACGATCTCAAAAAAGCTCCTGCTGTAAATATGATATCATGTCAGCTAATGCATATAAATTGTGATTATGCAATGTGACACACACGTGCAAAAACACACAGACGAACACACATGCGCGCGCACACGCACGCACACACCACACACACACACACACACACACACACACACACACACACACACACACACACACACACACACACACACAACAACAACACCAACACAACAGACACATACACACACTCAACGCCACTATGATGCACATCACACTAACAAACACAATACACACAATAAAACACGAACATGATCATTTGAATGAATACAATATAAACAATAAAGCAAGGAAGGGAAAAAAAATGAATCACTGAACAGTTATCATTACATATTCTCATCATAAAAACGCTTGATGCATCTGAATACAATCCTCAGTAAAAACGCTTAGCAATTTAGTGAAGAAAGTAAAGAAATTCCTGATACATATTCCCTTTGAATGAAAATAAATGAATTAATGAATAAATAAATACGGAAATGGGCGAGAGACTGAGCGTGATGAGAAACTGTATATGAATAATCCCTTAAAGATTATCAATTATTCAATTACTGAATAAGTAAAGAGACCTATGCATCTGAATCAGACAAGGTTCTCTTCAGTAAAAATTAATACATGCATTAGCCAATTTATGGAAGACTAAATGTAGAGAGAAACTATGTCACAACACAACCCGTCAGACAGAAAAAAAGAGAAAAAAAAAAAATTGCTTAATGAACGGATAAATGAATGCATAGAAAACGGAGTTAAGGAACGCTCGTATTATAATCCTTAAAGTTAGCTCAAGACGGTCGGTTTACCTGCTGAAAATTAGTGCCAAGGAAAGCCAGAGGGCGCTGGGTTAAACTGAATTTTCTCGCGTCTGTTTTATGTTTAGAAAGATATTTTTTGTTCTCTCTTTTTTCCTCCCTCCGCTTCACGGTAGATAATGATGATGCTAAGTAGATAACGATAATGATAAGTAGATAATGATAATGCTAAGGATGATGAAGTGAGTGGCGATGGTGAGGATAATAATAATGCTACTGCTGTTGGTGATCCTAACGATCATGAGGATGAGGATCTTCGTAACAGTGATGATGACGATGATAGCTCAAGCAGATCTTTGGGGACCGCTACCTGACCTGGCGCCCTCGAGGAAAACCAAGATGACCTGAGTCCTAAACGAAGGAACCGCTGAGAACGGCTTCTGAACAGCTTCTGAAGGCGAGGCCCCTAGGCTGGACTCGGCTACATCACCGCTCAAGCGTCCTAAACAGTTTATATTGCCTTATGCTATTGCCGAAGTGTGCTGTACTCTTAACCAGTGCAGAGTAAGATGTAATTAACAAGCGACCATTTCTTCCACTAGAATGGAGGTTCTATGATACCTAAAAGAGATTTTTACACTTGTTATCATCATCATCATCATCATCATCATCATCATCATCATCATCATCATCATCATAATTATCATTATAAATATTTTCACTATTATTTTTATTATTACAATGATATGTTGCAATCATTCTCGTTTCTAACTTTGTAATGATACTAATCATAATAATGATTATGGTTATAGTAATAATATCAAACGATTAAGATGATGGTGATGAGAATGAGGATGATGATGACGATGACGATGATGACGATGGTGATATTAATAATAACAATACACAAGCACTGGTAGCAATAACAATGATAGCAAGATGGCGCTTTCAACGGGTGCGTTGGTGACTTTAGTGACTATGTATATATATAATATATATATATATATATATATATATATATATATATATATATATATATATGTATATATATATATATGTATATAGATATATATAATATAATAGATAGATAGATAGATAATAGATAGATAGATAGATAGATATAGATATATAGATGTATAGATATATACATATATAATATATATATAAGCTCTCAGTAATGAATTGAGAGAGGCCTATGTCCTGCAGTGGAATGAATGGCTGTTGAAAAAAAAAAAAAAAAAAAAAAAAAAAAATATATATATATAATATATATATATATATATATATATATATATATATATATATATATATATATATATATATCAGTATATATTGCATTTATATATATATATATATATATATATATATATATATATATATATATATATATATATATACATATGTGTGTGTGTGTGTGTGTGTGTGTGTGGGTGTGGGTGCGAGTGTGGGTGTGCGTGCGTGCGTACGTGCATGC
>NC_051386.1:52305189-52307689 GCF_015228065.2 Penaeus monodon | reverse complement strand
GTTGTATATAGTATGGGACTTCTTGTACTCAACAGCTGACCCATATTTGATGACCTAGAAATATGATGAATACGTTATCGTAATAGGACCTTAGACTATATTAATGATATCCACGGGAAAATAGAACAAATATCGTAATGCTGTGTACATATTCCCTATAGGTCATACCATGAAATTTTAAAACGCATAAAAAACGATACGCGAAATATACAACGCGGCAAAGAACCATCATGCAACAAACTGACAAGTTCTCTTCGGAAAAAGTTTTGAACGAAACTGAATAATGCAATATGCAATTACTTCCCTTGCACCTCGCGGAATTGTAAATTTTCACATATATATTTTCTACATTTGTTACGTATCCTCCTATTCAAGTACGTCTTTTCCAGTCTAAATATTTTTGAAATGTAATATCCGGTAATTCTGCATCGTTGGTGTAACTTTTCTTTGCTTCTTTCTTTTCTGAAGAGAAAGTAAGTGATTCTTGATAGACTGAGTTTGGTGGTGTCTTGATTTATCGTCGAAATAAACCTCAATATCCTTTCTTGCAGATTTTCAAACACTGGAATGCAGTTTAGACCGGAGCCAGTAACTTATGCAGAAAACTTTGATAACAGATTTGAAATGAGCTTATTAGTTTGTTTTTTTCGTGTGTAATTATACTCTTAAAAGCTGCATGTTGCAACAGGTTGATCACAATCGGCTGATAATGAGCTATCATCCGATAAACACTTCAAACAAGTTAATTATTTGTTTTCTGTTTGCTCAATAAGCCATCGCGAATTCATCACCAAACTTATTTCTTTAAAATACACGTTACGAGATACAGAGTTATACACGTACAAGAATTAAAATTGATGCAACTGAATACATCTAGTTTGTTGTGAAGCACTGATAACACACTGTCCTTCTTAGCCTCGTGTTAGTCAAAGGTCTGTGGCAGGGGAGCGTAGGTGTAAGCTGCAAATTCCTCCCATCCCACGCGCTCTTTTCTCGTTACAAAGCATGCATTAAAGGAGCCTGAAAGTTAAGTTAACATATATAGGAGAATGGTAATGATGTAGAATATTAATAAAAATGTGTTTCTTCAGTAAAACTGTTACAAAAGTACAATTGTCACTTTTCAGTATTGCGACTCGTGTATCTAATAGAGAAGATCCAATTGGTTGTATTACTGTCACGTATTGACAATATGCGTTAACTATAGCAAGTAGCCTTCAGTTTAACAAACAATAAAAAACAATATACCATAAGCAAAATAATGATAAGCTGAAAAGTGTTAAAATGGTGAAGGATGTGTGGCCATGGCAAACAAACGTGATGTCACGGCAAATGAGGCCGAAGTTGCAAGGCAAGGTGGTGAGGTGGTGATGAGCTCCACACGCTCCGCACTACCGATACGAGGGCAGACCTAATCCTGACAAAATAAGGCGTGGTTCTTGTACCCGTCAGAACCTGAACTTGTTTCTATACACCCAGTATTTAAAAAATAAGCAAATAAACCAATTTCATATATGAAAGCTTTTATTTATGCTCCAAATTACCAAAAAGGACAAATTTAAGGTCGTCTCTTAAACAGAGCAAGAACTCAGTACTTAACAATTATATATATTATATATGTTTTGGTCCATATTTTGGCGTCCTCATCTTCATGTTGGTGTTTTCTTAGACTGACGGAAGATCGCAATGTCTCGCAGATGTTACGATGTTGCAGGCAAACTTTTCGGTATTTGACCCAGGAATGATGTATAAGGATCTTTTCTATAGTTGATCTAATTTGATATTAGGTAGTTTAGGACGAATATTCACAGTTGGGTTGTATACGGAGTAGATCATTCTGGGGTGCACCAAAATTAGTAAGCTGATTGTTAAATAAGAAACAGGAAGGGTCACAGTGGAAGCGACTTCTGAGTGAAAAGTGATCATTGTAACTGCATGAGGTTCTATACACAATGTACTTTGTCAAGGCTGGTATATGCTTTTTCGTGTGTATTTCAATAGTATCTTGTGGGGGGGAAAGTGATTTTGCCTACCTGCAAGACGATGTTTATGCGCATGAAAAATAGGAATACTAAAAGGAATATTAAAGCCTGTGTTGGTATGATAACCCTGTGAAAATAATCGACAAATTTGCCTTCTCAGGTGCTAAAGAATTTTAACTTGAGTCTGTGTTACACCATTTCTAAGAGTGAATGGACGCGAGTTGTAAGGCAGATGCAAGTGCAGATACAAGTGAATCATTCATTAAACAAACCTCGGCACATTATTGAAAAAAATAGCTGTAGTACACTATGGTTCCCATGTTTCGCCAACTAACCCTACCATCTGCTGTAGACTGTCACTCTTTAGTAAATGATACACTTGTACTCTTCCCCGTATTTGCCAAAATCTTGTAGATACATCAAAGTGAAATAGCATCAGTCATGGCTATTCCAGTCAAGGTTCGGTCAAGAAACCCAGGAAATATAATTCATTTCTTACTGTTTATAACAAACAGCGC
>NC_051386.1:52285189-52287689 GCF_015228065.2 Penaeus monodon | reverse complement strand
ATCATTATTATTACTATTATTATTATAGATATTACTCTTGTTATTATAATTATTTTCATCGTTATCATCATTATCATTATTATCATTATTATTATCATTATCATTATTATTATTTTTATTATTTTTATTATTATTATCATTATTATTATCATTACTGCTACTACTACCACCACAACTAGTACTACTAATAATAATCATTATTGTTATCATCATTATTGTTATGATCACTATTATCAACAATGCCATCAATATCATTCTTACTATCATTTTTATCATTATTACGACAGAGAGAGAGAGAGAGAGAGAGACAGACAGACAGAGAGAGAGAGAGACAGAGACAGAGACAGAGACAGACAGACAAAGAGACAGACAGAGAGACAGACAAACAGATAAAAAAAAGAGAAAGAAAGAGAAAAAAATGCCGGGAGTCCAACAATCATACGGTAAAATTCCAAGTGATGGATGCGCGTTAGGGACTTTTGAGTGCGTGTTCCGTGGCTGCTTTTAACTGTGACAATTAAACTAATCCTTGGACAGTTCGATTCCATAAAGCACGAGTTGTCGGCTTAGAACACAAACAAATATGCTGGCACAGGCTTGACATTTTTGTTTGTGTGTTGTGACAGAGATAGATTTGTCTTTGCACTGTGTACTTTGAACGTGTTAATACTCTTACATATATACACGTATGCACACATACACATGCATAAACACACACACACACACACACACACACACACACACACACACACACACACACACACACACACACACACACACACACATACACACACACACACACACACACACACACACACACACACACACACACACACACAACACTTATATATATATATATATATATATATATATATATATATATATATATATATATATATATATATATATATATATATACATATATATATATATATATATATATATATATATATATATATATATATATATAAAAGATATATATATATATATATATATATATATATATATATATATATATATATATATATATGTATGTATGTATGTATATATGTGTGTGTGTGTGTCTATGTCTATATTTATCTATCTATCTATTTATCTAACTTTGCGTGCACACACACACACACACACACACACACACACACACACACACACATCTATATATAGATGTGTGTGTGTGTGTGTGTTTGTGTGTGTGTGTGTGTGTGTGTTTGTGTGTGTGTTTGTGTGTGTGCCTGTGTGTGTTTGTTTGTGTGTGTGTATGTATGTATATATATATATATATATATATATATATATATATATATATATATATATATATATATATATATATATATATATATATTTTTTTTTTTTTTTTTTTTTTTTTTTTTTTTTTAATCTATATGTATATATATATATATATATATATATATATATATATATATATATATATATATATATATATATATATATATGTATGTGTGTTGGGCATATGTATGTAAGTGTTTATACTTAAAACATTTATATAGAATAACACATCATAGAGCTCGTGTGGACGTGCAGTTTATTTATCTAACTCTCAAGAAATATTTTTTATCAAACAAGCATAATGCAATCTGAAACCTTTTTTTCATTCCTCGCACCGAAATTTAACTTGGCGTCGTTCGTCAGTCGGAATGTGTAATTTGCGTTAGTTTCTAATCAAAGTTTAATTGAAAATGAAACTGTTGCAGGGAATGTTAACAGCACTGGAGATAACGGAGGCCCAATCCACATTCAGGAGACCATTGGAGGGAGGTTAGTGTTGGGAGGGAAAGATTTATTGGCCGTAGACTTCCTTCTTATCATTTAATCTGTTGGAATTATTATTAGCATCATAAAGGTATAGGTAGATGCATATACGAACATACGAGCATATGCAGATATACATGCACGTTTGTAGGAATATCTCGCGTTCTTTTGTTCACTTTTCTATCATCTAACGAAACGAACATTGCAACAGCTATATTTCCTATTATCATTATTACTTTACTATTCACTACAGAGTAAATATTTCATGATTTCGAATGCAATTACCAGAAGCTTGACTCGAGCACAGGCACCGAAAGCACCCAGGAGAAAATAACATCGTAGCGAAATGGAATGACATCGAATGCTCTTTACGTTGTTTAAAAGCACGTTCGTTCTCAAAGAGCTCCCCAATTCCATTCTGGCGATCGTCCTTTGTTTCAGATCCTGCCCAAGCGCCGTCTGTCTCTTGTGTAAAAGTGAGGAAAGATTGAGAGAGAGAAGAAAAAATGCAATGCTTGATAGACTAACCTCAGAAAACGTAGTTAAACGGTGGAATTCTGAAAAGCGAGAGATATTTTGGTTTGTTTAATGTTTTCTCGTGTTTTATATAATCCTAGTCAGAGGTCGCCGGTGAACAGCTAGTCTGTCATTCTGCTCTGTGCGTAAAGTTTTGTGCATCGCCATTGTGTAGCTTTTGATTGAGAAATATTGTTATCGTTTTCTTCTTTTC
>NC_051386.1:52277689-52282689 GCF_015228065.2 Penaeus monodon | reverse complement strand
CATCGAGCTGCCCAAGCCATGATCTCCTGGGTCGTCCCACAGGTCTCCTCCATCCAGGGTTGTCTCGCAGAGAGACAACCTGATGGGCAGGGTCGTCCACAGGGAGACGAGCTAGGTGGCCATATAGCCTGAGTTGGCGATCCCGGATTATGCAAATAACAGGTCCCATGCCAGTCTCACGGTATAACCGCCGGTTAGACACGTGGTCCTGCCAACTGTACCCCATGATCCGGCGAAGGGACTTGTTACAAAAGCCATCAAAGCGAGACACTGGATAGCGTCCAGGTTTCGCTTCCATAGAGCAAAACTGGCAGTATCAAGGCCTTGAAGACACGCAGCTTGGTCCTTGGGGAGTTTTGAAGTGGACCCGCAGGGTAGCCGCAACCAGTCTATGGTCGGTGCCACAGAACTCGGCAATCTGGTAAACCTTGCAGTTCTGGAGGATCCTCCATCGCGTGCTAACAAGAATGTGGTCGATCTACTTGGCCACTGTACCCATATCGCTGTATCATGTCCAGCAATGCGGGTTGGAGCGCTGGTACCAGGAGCCAGAGATCCATCTCTGGACTTTAGCAAGTCCGGGAAGGAGGCTATCTCAGCTGGATCAGCTCCCGAGCATGGGGCCGACGACTCTCATACCAGCTCAGCACAGCGGATCCGCATTGAGTCCCGACATCGAATATCTGCCGGGGGCAAATTGTCTGCCATAGATCGAGTTTCAATCATTTACAAACATCGGTAGGTGTATATAGCATTAGAAGTGAAGCCAAAGCATGCTTTGCTCTTCACATCATTTTACACATCGGTAGGGGCATATACAGCAATAGAGACATAGCCAAAGGCATGCTTCAGTCTCAGTCCATAATACACTATCATCTGGGTGTCACTTAAACTACCGAGGGCTGAAGTCGGCGGGATTGGCTATGCTACACCGGAGTGGACCATTTGCTGCGCCCGACATGTAGTAGGGTACCCAACCACACTGATCGTGCTGCTGCCAGGTCTTCTCACCTCTGAAGGCAGCCACTCAACTCCAGTCGCCTCAATGCCCGCACCGAGTAACCCTCACTGCCGCAGGGACCTGTCTAAGTACCAAAAGACGCTGAAGTTAGCTTGGGTTCATTCCGGGTGCACCCCACTC
The DNA here is from genome assembly GCF_015228065.2 of Penaeus monodon. Lineage (NCBI taxonomy): Eukaryota > Metazoa > Arthropoda > Malacostraca > Decapoda > Penaeidae > Penaeus > Penaeus monodon. The sequence goes on along the minus strand of NC_051386.1, from coordinate 52,281,548 downwards.
TGCCGCCCCGCCGACCAGCGCCAATAAAGGGGATGCATATACGACTGTGGTTCCCGAGGCTTGCCCTACAAGCTGTCATGTGGGTTGTGCTTGTCCTGCGCAGGGGACAGTAACTCTCGTTCCAATCCTGCGCCCAATTTGCCCTCCCAGCTGGACCCAAGCCCGCCTTACTTGCTGGGTGGGAGGATCAACACCCTCCCCCCACGCAATATCCATTTATTTTCGACGTTGCCGGTGGGTCTTTCTGGGGGGAGGAGGACTGGCAAAGCCTACCTCCCCCGAGCCCCATTACCCCAGGGTGGCTAGGGGGCAGGAGTTGGTACAGAGCCAGAGCGTGTCCACGCGCCAGTGGGCCATATCTTCGTACCTCCGGGGCCTCCTGCTGCTCCGAGATCCCCCACAGATTTAGCCTGGGACCGCAAGGTGCCCAGTTTCCCATGGGTGGCCACGAGGAGGCACTGCAGAAGTCTTGAAGACCTGGCAGGGGAGACTTATGCAAAAGCTGCTCCCTTTTTTCGTACTGAGCTAGCCAGTGGTGGAAGTTGCAAGCGAGAAGGCATGCAAGCACTTAACACTATTTAGGCTACCACACCATCGCTTCACATCACCATGCGCGTGAAGCACCCACCCATATATATATATATATATATATATATATATATATATATATATATATATATATATATATATATATATATATATATATATATATATATATATATGTATATGCATGTATGTATGTATATATGTATGTATGCATATATGTAGGTACGTGCGTGTGTGTGTGTGTATGTATTTATGTATGCATGCATGTATGTTTATATGTATGCATTTATGTATGTATATATGTACACACGCATGCACGCACACACACACACACACACACACACACACACACACACACACAATATATATATATATATATATATATATATATATATATATATATATATATATATATATATATATACGTATATGCCTACACAGGCATACATATGCACACACACACGCGCCTACATGATAAAAACTCATGGAAAGTGTTCCCAGCAGGGGCAGTACATTCCGCTCCTGAGAATTCCGTCTTTATCATAAGCAATAGGGAAAAACAGTTTGAGCGGCCGATGGAGCCATTGGCATCCAGCAGACTGAAATGAAGCCCATTCTTAAGCCCGCCCGCGCCGCTGTGCCCGCCTGCTTGCAAAGGAAAATGGCCGTGCGGTATTTTCCGTTTGAAATGCGCGCTCCAGCCCTGTGTTATTCTCGTGGCTATCCTGCAGGATCTCCGCTACTGCGAGGGGATTCCTTTTATTTTTCAGGGACGTAGAGACGTGCGCTGGATAAAAAGAAAAAAAAAAAAAGAAAAAAAAAGACAGATGATGATAACAAACCAAAAATTGCGAGGTCGGTTTGCTGATAAACTGGAAACTAGAGTAAGCTCTAGCTACTTATGCAAATTAGTTTGTTTGGTTTGTTTTTTTATATCAATTTGCTTGTCTCTCATTGCTAGAAATTTAAATATAATTGTTATAAGATTAATATCAATATCATTATTATTATCATTATTATTATTGTTATCTTTTTCATTATTATTATTGTTGTTGTTATTATCATCATTATTGTTTTCGTTATCATTATCATCATTACTGCAATCATTGTTTTACAGATTATATTATTATTATTATTATTATTATTATTATTATTATTATCATTATTATTATTATTATCATTATTATTATTATTATTATTATTATTATTATTATTATTATTATTATTATTATCATTATTATTATTATTATCATTATTATTATTATTATTATTATCATTATTATCATCATTATCATCATTATTATCAATATTATTATTAGTATCATCATCATCATCATTACCATCATCATCATCATTATAATCATTATTGTAGTTATTATCACTATGATTATTACCATTATCGTTATTATTATCATTATCATTATGACCATGATAATAATAATAATAGATTATAATCAATATCCCCACCAGCGTCAGCATCACCATTACCACGAGCCCCCATGTGCCTCAGAACTTTCATCCTTTAATCATGAATTTCTATTGCTAAAGCTCGAGGCTATGTTCTGCAGTGCCTCCAGGCCGTCAGCCTTCTCCTTTAGCAGCTGACCAGACAGTGGGGGTGATGGCGAAGCTGAGGACGTTTGACAATGATAATAATAATAATAATAATAATAGTAGTAGTAGTAGTAGTAGTAGTAGTAGTAGTAGTAGTAGTAGTAGTAGTAGTAGTAGTAGTAGTAGTGGTAGTATAGTAGTAGTAGTGGTAGTAGTAGTAGTAGTAGTAGTAGTAGTAGTAGTAGTGTAGTGGCAGAAGTAGTAATGATAATCATGATAATAATAATGTAGATGATAATAAGATAATAATAAAAACAATAGTAATAGTAGTAGTGACAATAATGATAATGATTAAAATAACGATAATGATGATAATAATAATAATAACAATAAAAATAAAAATAATGATGATGATAATAATAATAATAATAATAACAATAATAATATATATCAATAATAATAATGATATAATAATAAATAAAATAATATAATATAATAAAATAATAATAATAATAATAACATAATATAATATATAATATATTAATAATAAATAATAATAATATAATAATATAAAATAATAATAAAAAATAATAATAATAATAATAAATAATAATAATAATAATAATAATAATTATTATTATTATTGCTACAATAATAATTATAATTATTATTATTATTATTATTATTATTATTATAATTATTATTATTATAATGATAATAATAATAATAATAATAATAATAATAATAATAATAATAATAATAATAATAATAATAATAATAATAATAATAATAATAATAATAGTAATAATAATAATAATAACAATAATAGTAATAATAATAATAATAATAATGACAATAATAATAATAACTATAATAATAATGACAATAATGACATAGGTATGGAGTTTGGTCTCGATAAGTGTGCTAAAGCAACTTTTAAGCAAGGAAAACTAGTTACATCCGACAATATAGAGTTAAGTGTTGATACTGTAATAAAGCAATTAGATCAGGAAGAAACCTATATATATCTAGGAGTAAACGAAGGAGATGGTATACAACAATCGTAGATGAAGAAAAAAATACGTACAGAATGCATCCGAAGAGTAAGGTCAATCCTGAAAACGGAATTAAACTCGAAGAACAAACTAACAGTAATCAACACTCTTGCAGTACCTGTGGTTACATATAGTTTTAACGTGATAGACTGGAACTTAAGTGAACTCAAACAAATTGACATCAAAATTAGGAAGCAATTGACATGCAACAGAATGTATCACCCTAAATCAGACAGAGACCGTCTGTACGTCCCTAGAAGTAAAGAAAGTAGGGATGATGCAGTTGGAATTATCACACAAAACAACAATGATTGGTCTCTTGCAATACTTAGATCTAACCAACGATTGGATGCTTCAATTAGTTAGAGTACATGAAAACTCAAAAAGGTCACACTCAGTACTAAAGGAATCAGATAAGCTTTCTCAGGAACTGGGTATTGAGAACGAAAACATCGAACATATGTCGCTAACATTAGCTGCTAAACATGGAAAACAAAAAGCGAAGAAGGTCGGACAAGAAAAACTTGGATCTAGGTGGCATGAAAAGCCTCTCCACAGACAGTTTGCAGCTCGAAGCAAACACACTGATGTAGATGAAACCGCGACCCATCAGTGGCTTAGAAGCTCTGGACTTAAAGGGGAAACAGAAGATTTTATTCTTGCAGCCCAAGATCAAAGTTTGTTTACCAGAAACTATCAAGCTA
>NC_051386.1:52242689-52245189 GCF_015228065.2 Penaeus monodon | reverse complement strand
ATCAATCGATTCCACAAATGAGAAGATTATAAACTACGAGATGTTTATCGCTTCTCCAGCTCCCTCCCAAGTTGCAACCTGCCAGGCGAACGGGCTGCGACAATCTCAGATCTTGCAACATTGATAGTGTCTTGATCAAATATTTGAACTTGGACACGGAAAAAATGCTCACTCGGATTGCGATACGGGCTTGAGATAATGATGAATATTCTGTGCAAATAGATAAACAGAGTTTTGTTGATATTGACTCAACTTTCACTTCGGGGATAATCATGGGTCACAGACAGGTCATGTATGCCATGTCTCTCTCTCTCTCTCTCTCTCTCTCTCTCTCTCTCTCTCTCTCTCTCTCTCTCTCTCTCTCTCTCTCTATCATCATCATTTAACGGTAGGTTCATGTCTGAGCCGCCGTGGTCACAGCATGATACTCAATCGCAGTTTTCACGTTGTGATGCTCTTGGAGTGAGTACGTAGTAGGGTCCCCAGTTCCTTTCCACGGAGAGTGCCGGTGTTACCTTTTTAGGTAACATTCTCTCTTATTTTATCCGGGCTTGGGACCAGCACTGACTTGAGCTGGCTTGGCCACCCAGTGGCTAGGCAGGCAATCGAGGTGAAGTTCCTTGCCCAAGGGAAACAACGCGGCGGTCGGTGACTCGAACCCTCGGACTCAGATTGCCGTCGTAACAGTTTTGAGTCCGACTCTCTAACCATTCGACCACCGCAGCCTTGACGATCATGTGCTTCCATGATTTTTCTTGGCAATTTAGAGCGGTGGTTTTGCCATTGCCTTCCGCCCGGTGTTTTTACCGAGTCACCATCTCTATTTACCCGGCACTGACTTGGGCTGACTTGGTCCCCCAGTGGCTAGGTAGGCAATCGAGGTGAAGTTCCTTGCCTAAGGGAAACAACGCGGCGGTCGGTGACTCGAACCCTCGAACTCAGATTGTCGTCGTGACAGTCTTGAGTCCGACGCTCTAACCATTCGGCCACCGCGGCCCCAAGTAGCTAGGTAGGCAATCGAGGTGAAGTTCCTTGCCCAAAGGAACAACGCGCCGGCCGGTGACTCGAACCGTCGAACTCACATTGTCGTCGTGACAGTCTTGAGTCCGACGCTCTAACCATTCGGCCACCGCGGCCTTGGCGATCATGGTGATGGGAAACAGAGGAAGAGGCAAACCAGAGACAAGACTGAGCGACAATATCAAAGATATTTGCGGGCTGTCGATGGTATAAGTGGAAAGAAAAGCGTAAGATCGAGTTTAGTGGCGAAGGATGGTGGAGAGGTCCACGGCTGCTCAAGCATGAGCATACCGTTATTGATTGATTGATATATATATATATATATATATATCTGTCTATCTATCTATCTGTCTGTCTATCTCTCTCTCACCTTCCCTCCCTTTCTCCCTCCCTTCTTTCCTTTCTCCTTCTCTCCCTCCCTCCATCCCTCCCTCCCTCCCTCCTCCCTCCCTCCCTCCCTCCCTCCCTCCCTCCTCCCTCCCTCCCTCCCTCCCTCCCTCTCTCCCTCCCTCCCTCTCTTCCTCCCTCCCTCCCTCTCTCCCTCCCTCCCTCCAACCCTCCTTCCCTCCTTCCCTTCCTCTTTTCTCCCAGAACCCCATCGCCTTTCCCGCCGCGCCAACAGGCCTGGACCCTCTTTTCACAGACAATAGCTGCCTCGGTAATGCCCCTCACCAGCGCCTCCCTTAGAGTGGCGTTCCACTTCCCAGAAAGTGCTTTAAAGCCGATTCCCGCTTTGTTGAACTCGCATATGATTTCGCTTTGGTTTCAGTGCGTGGATGAGTTTTGCGTGTGAGTGTGTAATGTAATGTGTGTGTGTGTGTGTGTGTGTGTGTGTGTGTGTGTGTGTGTGTGTGTGTGTGTGTGTGTGTGTGTGTGATATAGTTTTGATTGCCAGCAGTATCACTGAACTACAACAACTACTAGATAAAGTTAGAGAAGCAAGCGAAAAGGCTGGCTTGTTTCTTAATGCCAAGAAAACTAAGATCATAAAGATTCAAAGATAACCGGCAATGAACAATGATGAACATGTTACAATCAATGGAATGACTGTGGAAAATGTGAAAGAGTTCACTTATCTTGGAGCTGTTTTAACTAATACATATGAGGATTCACCGGAGATAAAAAGAAGAATTACCATTGCCAAAAGCGCCACAATTGCTCTCAATAACATCTGGAAAGACCGAAGCATTACCTTACGGACAAAGCTGAGGTTATTGAACTCATTAGTTTTCCGAATTGCATCATATGGTTCTGAGTGTTGGGTGTTGAAGTAGATAGACAAGAAAAAGATCAATAGTTTTGAAATGTGGTGTTACAGACGAGTACTGCGTATTAGCTGGACAGAGAAGAAGACGAATGATGAAGTGCTGAGAAAAATAAATTGTAAAGACCGACTGTTGGACATCTTGAACAAGAGGAAATTAAAGTTTATTGGTCATGTAATGAGAAGTAAAAGTATTGAGAAAAACTTGCTGACAGG
>NC_051386.1:52227689-52235189 GCF_015228065.2 Penaeus monodon | reverse complement strand
GTCCCCCTCAATCCCTTGCCCGTTGTTGTCGGTTGGGGGGGGGGGGTTCGGAGGCGAGGACTGGGACCCAATATTGGTGATCTCCCCTGCCTTGGACCTCAGCCCTCGAATCAACTAATTTTGCACGGTCTTTCCTTCCCTTCTCCAACCCCTTCTACTATCAAGTTCCTAAGGTGTGAGAGCCGTGTTGAAAGGATGAAAGGCTGACTTTTTGCCGGTCCTGAACGGCCTGAGGGAGCCATGGGCACGGTATTCCCCTGTTTTAGTTGTCTAGCCCTTACCTCTCGAGGGGACCCTGAGGGGTGGAACGTTTCTCTCCCCAACAAACTCTAGGCTTAATATTGCCAACAATGACGTCATACCCTTGTTAGGGGCAATGATTGCCCCTTCGTCAGATAGCCCCACCAACTCTCCCAACATGCTCAACTTCATCCCCTCTACCCCCACAACCTTCTTCATCAATCACCGCATCCTCCCTTATTACTACTTTACAGCCTTACTGACCACATCTCCGTAATACTACCTCCCTCAACATTACTCCCTCTTCCACACGTCCCCGTCCTTCTACCCCCCCCCCCCCATCTCTATAAATATCTTAAATATTTAGCCCAGCCAAATGGGACCGATTTTTCGTGATCCCCCCACAGCTCTTTACTCTGACAACACTTCTCTTCCAGCAACGTTTCCAAAAAAAGTAAGCAAAGTCTCTTTCCGTTCGTTCCCGCCTTGTCACAGTTACATCTGAAAACCAAGCTGTAGCATTATCAACTCTAATTGATCTCTCAGGCAACCCCATTTCTGCAAAACCTCATCCAACCATCAAAACTTGTACCGGAACTGTCTCTATCTCACCAGCAAACTGCCTTGTGGAGAAGACTTACTCGTCTGCCTTATGGACTGTAAGGTGATATCGGTACAGTGTTACTCCATTCCTCCAAGAGGTCATCGTAAGAACCCCACCAACACTGCTAAAATTTCTTTCCATAGGCATGACCTTTCCTTTAATATTTTACACTGGTGGAGAATCCCTTCCTGTCAGACCATATCAACTTCCTCCCCATTAATGTCAAAACTGTTGGCATTTAGGACATCCTGCCAAACACTGCCGTTCCACAGCCTGATGCCCTCTATGTGCCCAACCTGGTCATAACCGACCAAACTGTTCTGCACAGTCACGCGCATGTGCGAACTGTAGCGGCCCCCATAATGTATTTTATAGGGGCTGCCCCACCTACAAGTGGCAACTCAACTTGGTCTCACTCTGGGTGAAGCTAGACAGGAAGCTTGTCGACGAGGTTTTTCTCTTACTCCCTACTCCAGTAATGTCACTTGCTCTGCCCCTCCCCCTTCCTCCCAAGATGTTCCTATACTCTCCCTTATACCTATCCCTCCTATATCTTACTTCCACACTTCTACCTCCTACCTTCCTTAGTCAAATTCTTCTGCCATTCTAAATCCAGACACCCCAGTCTCTACTGCAGCCTCAACACCTTCCCCTCATCCTCTCCCCACTACTCGCAGCAGACAGACTAAATATTCCACCCTTTCTTCTCCTACCACACACCCACCTCCACCTACCTTTGCCTCTACTACTCAGACACCAGTCTCCTCTTCCCCTCTTATAAGAAAACTTTGTCTCACAAAACTCCCCAACCAACTCCAATACAGAAACTCTTGAAGATATTCAAAACAGCTCAAGCCCCAAATTGACACCAAAACCCCTCATCCACACTCAAATTCCACAACTCCCACTCCCTACACCTAAAGTTACTGCCAATATCCATCCTCCTCCTACTCATATTCCCCCTACACCCCTTCCTCCTACTCCCCAATGCAGCCCATCCCCCTACCCCCGCTCCAGTTCCGCTACATTAACTCTCCCTCCATCTGCTCTATCCCTTTCCACGTGAATCCCTTATGTCACAACTATACCCTTCCCCAGATCCTCCACCTCCTGATACCCCTTCTGATACTACACCAACTCCCCCCTCTCATTCCTTATATCACCCCCTAGCTTCCACTTCAAATTCTCCAACACATACTGTAACTGTTATCACTCATAGATCAACTAAGGTATAGCTCTTCTACATTGGAATATCCACAATTTCCATTCTCACAGATCTGACCTTCGTCATATCCTTTCTTCTTATAACCCATCCATTATCTGCCTCCAAGAGACTTTTCTTACACATCTTCCTATACCAACTCCCAATTACCAGTTAGTCTCTTCCTCATACTCCCTTTATGTTTCGTCTATACTTATCCATCAGAAAACACTTTATGTTATACTTTCCTTTCAAATCCACTGTTCCATGCACAACTATTCGCATCTTTCTTCGCTGTTGGATCACAGTTATTTCAGTCTATTTCTCCCCTTCCCACCTAATTGACTTTGTTGCCTTTGAAACTCTATTTTCCTAACAGCCAGTTTTCCTCGTAGTTGGTGATTTCAACTGCCCTCACACTCTTTGGGGTGAAACATTGTATTCTATCTGAAATGGACAAGAAGGGGAATGCAGGGGTAGGAATAGTAGAGAATGGGATGAAAGTATGCCAGTAGGCTCTATCAAAGCATCAGCATGGGGGGTAGGGAAGTGGTACATATGAATTAGGAGAAAGGAAGACTAGAAAGTGGTCACTGAGGAAATATTCAAGGGATCGGCCACAGGAATTGGTGATAGAATCACCCCAAAGAGTGTGACGGCAGTTGGCGGTCTTTTAAAGGCAACAAAGTCAGTGGGGTGGGGTGGGGAGAAGTAGACTGAAATCTATCACCAATTCCTGTGGCCGATCCCTAGAATATTTCCTTTCCACACTTGACCTCATTATTCTTAATTCAGATCGTCCTACGCACTCTGACATCCTGCACATAATTTTTTTAATGCCTTGACCTCTCTCTATGCTCCCCTTCTCTCAATTTAGATTTCCATTGGTCACTTCTAAACCACTTTCCCTATAGTGACCACTTTCTAATCTTCACTTGTCCTACTTTATATGTACCACTTCCCTATCCCCCATGCTGATGCTTTGATAGAGCCTACTGGCATACTTTCATCCCATTCTCTACTATTCCTACCCCTGCATTCCCTTTCTTGTCCATTTCAGATACAATACAATGTTTCACAGCCACAGTCCTAAGAGCTACATTACAGCCATTCCTTGAACCTGAAGATCTTATACTTCCAAATGTGTTCCATGGTGGAATTCTGATAGCACCAAAGCACTTCAGTCTACAATATCATCAGTATCTTACTGGGCCACTAACCATGGATTTCGCTCTTCTACCTCCAAATCTTTCTCCATCTTTTTCTCTTGCAAACATGTAGGGCCCCCACCTCTACTCTTCTTATATCATGCTCCACTCAAATTGTCCTGGCGAGACCATATGTTTTACATTAAAGGAAAAGCTCACCACCTCCTCCTTACAAACTCTTTCCCATATATCCTGGGCTCAGTTCTTAAAAGCCTCCTCCATCTTCATGTTACCTTGATCCTCTCCACTCTCGATTATGGATGCCATATATCTACTCCTCTGCCTCAACCTCACTTATTGCTCAGCTTGATAGAATCAGCCACTGCAGTCTTCACTTAGCCCTAGTCGCCTTCCACTCCTCTCCAGTTGAGAGCCTGTACACTGAGTCAGGCATGTCATCCCTCTCTCGACGTCGTACCCTTATCTATCTCCGATGTTATGCTAGATTCCACCAACTATCCCTCACCAAATTAACTATCCCATGATCCCTGCTTCCTACCTTTACTTCTTCTCCATGCGTACCTACTTCTTTTTCCGTTCACATGGATACCCTTCTCTCCCATTCTCCCTTTCACCATCTCCAACCTCTTTCGTTTTCTGTCCATTCCATTCCTCCATGGATTATACCTTATCCCCGTATTTGCTCCTCTGTTTTCCCTGACCCACCAAAATCAGACATCCCCCTACTGTCCTTCTCATCCATTTCCTTGACCATGACTCCATTCCTTCCCCTAATATTCATTTTTACACTGATGGCTCCAAATCCACCATCTGTGCTGGTTTCGCAGTACCCTTCCCAACTCACACTTTCAAATACCCCCTCCCTCCTGAATCCAGTGTCCTAACTACAGGACTGTATGCACTCTTTTTTGCCTTAAAACACATACTTATTCCCATCTTCCCATCTACTTTTACTGACTCCCATAACTCAATAACTTTCACAAAGTCTATGCACTCAACCAATCCCCTTGTCTGTAAGATCCAGAATTGGTTGTTCTACCTGTCCACACGCCATAAATCTATCAGATTTTGCTGGGTACCCAGCCATGTCGGAATCCCCGGCAAAGAACAAGCATATACTCTAGCACGCTACGCCGCTATGTCCACATCACAACAACCACATTTCTCACGTATTCCAGCCACGTATTATTACCTCCACTTTAAGACTTCCCTCTATACCTGATGGCAATCTTTCTGGTCGTCTCCGCACTAATAAATTGCATACTGTAAAACTATCAATCTCCTTATGGTCAGCTCCATTCCATCGGGACAGACGTTGGGAGACGGCTCTCGCCCGCTTACGTATTGGCCACACCCATTTAACACACTCCTATTTGATGTGACGTTCTGATCCGCCCCTATGTTCACTATGTAATGCCCCTCTTACAGTTCCAAACATTCTGTTGTCCTGTCCACGCTTTAAAGCAGCCCTTACCTCTGCTTTCCCCCACCTATCCTCCCTTCACCGACCTCTCAACCTTACAGACATCCTTACAGAATCTCATACTTTCTGCTCTGACAGCCTCTGTTCTCCTTCCTCAGACGCATACGTATCCTTCACTTGATCTAACCCCCCTTACCTAACCCTACCTTAACCCAAACACTCATCAACTCCTTTACCCATCTTCAACCTTTTCAGTATTAATCTAGATGACGTATAACAACTAAATACTAACTCAACCGCCCTTCACTACCCTTTACTGTACCTTCCTGTAGTGTTACATGACCTTAGATGTAGACATCTAAGGTCATGTAACACTACAGGAAGGTACAGTAAAGGGTAGTGAAGGGCGCATTTATTTTGCTTTTAACCATTAACCATTCAAGGGCACGTATGTACAAAATAGAGAGAGAGAGAGAGAAAAAAAACTATAATAAGTAAATATTAATCGTAGACAACTTATAGCAATAATTCTTGATAGTTTTCCTAAAGGCATTTACCCTGTGTTCAGCTGCTGCAGTTCCTGTTTATACTTTATCAGCGTCCAATAAATAAAATGCGAGCAAAGGAAAATTCCGGTAGGATTGAATTATATTTGCATTTCGCTTTCATCAAAACCCTAAAACTTTCACGTGCATTCCAGGCATTCGCAATAAATATACAGAACTTTTGTATTACCCGCCGATAGAAGGAACATGCTCGCTAAAATGCTGACGAAAATATGTCCGTGATCTTTCCAGCCAGCGGAACTTATATGAGTTTATACGAGTTGCTTTTTATGGCCTTAGTGAATCCATTTTGCAACCAACCGACTTGCAAAACGCTACTTTTCCGTTGTTGTGCAGTCGGCGGGAATTTTAGGATATATATATATATATATATATATATATATATATATATATATATATATAATATATATATATATATATATAGAGAGAGAGAAGAGAGAGAGAGAGAGAGAGAGAGAGAGAGAGAGAGAGGAGGAGGGGGGGGGGGGGGGAGAGAGAGAGGGGAGGGAGAGAGAGAGAGAGTTAGAATACATCAGTATGTTAGTGGGCGTTGGTTGGCGTTTTCATGATCATCTATCTTTGTTTGTATTTTTATGGTTTTCTGTCCCTCCGTCTCCCTACTATTTTGTCTCTCGTTCTGTTTCTCTCTCTCTCTCTCTCTCTCTCTCTCTCTCTCTCTCTCTCTCTCTCTCTCTCTCTCTCTCTCTCTCTCTCTCTCTCTCTCTCTCTCTCTCTCTCTCTCTCTCTTCTCTCCCCTCTCTCTCTCTCTCTCTCTCTCTCTCTCTCTCTCCCTTTCTCTCTCTCTTTCGGTTTTCATTTCCCTTTCTAGTCGTCTTCTTGCTCTTATCTGCTGTCTATTGCCGTCTTTTTTCAACCCATTCATTTTTCATTTTAAATCTCTTTCATCTGTATTTATAAAGGATGAACTTTTATTTCCTATTATCTATTTTTCTCTTTTTCGTGCACATGGCATATACCTTTTATGCTCCACTCCATTTCATCGCCTTTGCTATCTCTTCTCCTCTGTGCCTCCCTTTCTATTACTTCCTTTTCGTCTTCTTTTTTCTTCCTCTTCTTCCTGCTCCTTCTTCTCCCTCTCCTCCTCCTGTTCTTTCCCTTCACCTTCCTCATCCTTTTCCTTCTCTTCTTCCTCCTCCTCCTTCTCCTCTCTTCCTCCTCCTCCTCCTCCTCCTCCTCCTCCTCCTCCTCCTCCTCCTCCTCCTCCTCCTCCTTATCCTCCGCCTAAGTCCATCTTCATCATCATCTCCCCCTCCCCCCCCCCCCATTCCCCAGCCGCCCGCACTTGAGGAACACCTTCGATAATAAGGCTCGTCTGGCCGCCGTCCAACGAATATCCTGCCAAGAGATGGCGTTGCCTCTCGCGCTGGTTGCCGAATTTTGCTTTTGTTGTTTATGATGTGTTATAAGTTAGGAATGGTTTAATTTCTTATAGCACAGAATTGCGCGCGCACATATACACACATGCACATAAACATACACATACACATACACACATACTCTCACACTATCATACTGACACACAGACAGATAAGTGGACATTTAAAGGGGCCAGCGTATCAGCTATTTCATTTTTTTCATATATTTCAGAGGTCGGTTTTAACGCGCCTTTTTTCAATCACTTGAATAGGCAGTGAAATACTCATGTAATCCGCACCCTCTAAGGAAGCTGCCATTCACTCATCGCTGTTGGCGAAGCTTACTTTGAACGGGAAACTTCGTAACAGAATTCTAATATTTTTTAAATGTTTCTCTTTATAGATCCGTAGTCTCATGGTAGTCCACTTGACTCTGCATATTGGATGTGAAAATTTTAGAGCTTTTGGCCAAGTCATGGAACGCAAGAGATATATATTGTCAAGAGATACATATTTTTTAATACATCGGAAGCTGTTTACAGTGTCCTTAGTTTGAATTTCTCAGGTGACTTAATTTTACATCGCGAACGTTAGATATTGTTTACGTAATGTTCATTTTTTTATTAAGTGAAAACTTTGATATACATCTATTTAGTTGTTTTTTTCACAGTTGTTTGTTGTTGGTCTGAGAATGCATTTTTATATAAACTGTCTCCAACCATTTTGTCGTTGTAGTTGTTGTTTTTGTTATTGCTGCTGCTGTTCTGGACCAGAGATATGCACATACAAACAAGTAAACGTCCTCACTCTAAAGCCATACACGAAACTTGTCTAAAGGCTACAAATATTCCACACCACTGTACAGAATAGACAGAAGAAACACAAAGTACAGATAGTAACATGTATGTGGCGTATATATGT
>NC_051386.1:52217689-52220189 GCF_015228065.2 Penaeus monodon | reverse complement strand
ACTTGAGGACAACGCATTAGCATACAAACAAAGAGGTCCGCCCATATCAGGGTGGCCATAGATAATGATTTCTCTAACAGGCGAGGACAGAGCGCCGCTGACGGACAAATTACCTCGGAATTTTACGGCAGACGATCTTTCTTCCTGTTGTGTTACGTATTATGCTGGAACGGTTTGTTCATCATGGCTCTCTGTTTTCCGGACGCGCGTCTTCCCCTTAGCTGGCAGAGGGAAAGTCAGGGGAGCTGGGAATTTCCCGGATTCACCTCTCTCTCGTCTTCCTTTCTCTATTCCTCTTTTTTCTCTCCATGTCTACTTCTCTCTCTCTCTGTCTCTCCCTCTCTCTATATAGATAGAAGATAGATAGATGTGTGTGTGTGTGTAGATACATATATTTTTTTCCTCTCCGCATCCCCAACCTCACCTTCATCTTTCTTACTCTCCTCTACTTCTCCCTTTTCTTTCCCTCCTTCTTCTTCCCCATCCTCCCTTCCGCCTCCTCTTCCTCCCTTCCTCCATCTCCTCCCGACTGCCAAGACGTGACGTATTGTGGACTGTTCAAGTATTCCCCAGTGACCCAGCCTGCCCTCCCTGACCCCTGTTATTTATACACAGTTTTATGGCCAGATCTCCACGATGGCCATTCATCTTGTCTTTTATGTGTCTACATGTTGGCCATTACTCAGTCTGCGGCTGGTGGTAGGTCCGCATGCAATTATCGGACAGATTTCGGTAAAATATAACGTGGCCATAAAGTCTGCATGAAACGTCTAATGCACGAGAAAGTCCTTAAATACGTCAGGTTTGGTGTTACTCGGCGTCGCCTGAACGTACGTGTTTTTGTGAGGAACTTGGAATTGTACAGAAGAGTGCCTGAAGGGGGGGTGGGGGGGATGTGACGTTTCTAGGACCAGAGTCGTAAAAATGATTTTTTTTTTCTTTTTGTTCTTTTTTGATGTGTACACTGCTTGTAATTAGGACGAAAAAAATGTGAACCACTAAGGAATTTAGGAGGATTTCTCTGTTTATTCGAAAAGAAAGTCGGGGAATTACCTCGCAAGACATTTCTCATTTTTTCTCTCTGTATATGTGTGTATGTATGTATATATATATATATATATATATATATATAACTATATAATATTATATATATTATATAGATATATATATACATATATATATATATATATATATATTTATAGATAGTGTTTGTGTGTCGTGGGTGTGTGTGGTGGGTGGTGTGTGTGTGTGGGTAGTGTGTGTGTGTGTGTGTGTGTGTGTAGTGAATGTGTGTGTTGTGTGTGTGTGTGTGTGTGTGTGGTGTTGTGTGTGTGTGTGTGAGTGAGTGACGTGAAGTGAGTAAGGTGGTGTGTGTGTGTGTGTGTGTGTGTGTGTTGTGTGTGTGGTGTGTGTGTGTGTGTGAGTGTGTGTGTGTGTGTGTGTGTGTGTGTGTGTGTTTCAATCTATCCTTCCGTCTCTCTTTCTTGCTCTCTCTCTCTGTATCTATCCATCTATCTATCACACTGTCTGACAGATAGGTGGCTGTCTATTTACCTATCTGTCTTATTTTTTTCTGTCTATCCCATTTCACCTATCAATTTATATATCTATTTCTCTCTGTATGTCTACCTACCTACCTATCAGACAGACATCTAAAAGTGTCTTGGAGAAAGATAGCAAGAATGCACGCTGCAATATCCTCACTTCTGCATCTTGAAGAATGACCTGTACGTGTTTATATTCTTGCTGGGATACACTCGGTGAAACAATACTGTGTCTCTGACAAGCAAAATGCCTGAGTGGAATTTATTCGCGCAAGGAAACAATATCGTAAAATATGGGCACTATTTCTATAGCCAGGCAGCGTCCAGTAATTATAACAATTAATTAACAATAATAACAATAATCCGCAACGTCAAAGAAATAAGGAGATGTAAGAGGCTATTTAGACCTCGTAACAAATCCAAGTCGACTGCGCATAAGACGATTAATCCCACACCTCTCGCGAGCTAAACCTTTAAGAGGAGGATTTAAGCCTTTATGATAAGATAATTGCATATCTGCTGGTAGATCCCAAGCCGTTTATGACGCGAATGTTTATTAGGGTTTCAGCTCGAAGGCGATGTTGACTTTCATTGTTGTTATTCTTTTTCTTCTTCTTCTAAAAACTGATTTTTCTTTTTCTTTTCTTTCGTTCGTTCCATTTTCATGCTTGTGTTTGCAGATTTATACCCACTTTTCGTTTTCTTTCATCTTTCGTCGTTTTTATTTTCTTCTACATTTTTCCGATCACAGTGTCTTGTCTTTCTTTTATCTAACTCTTTCGTCTCGTGTCCATTCGTCTCCCATCTCTTTTTATTCATTTTTTTTCTTTTTTATCTTAGTAATCATTATCATTTTTATGTCGTTATCATTATTTTAGTCCTATTACTTACATTACCTTTATCACTATCATCATGATTAGCATCAGCACCAGATTCTTATATAATCATCATTGTCA
>NC_051386.1:52207689-52215189 GCF_015228065.2 Penaeus monodon | reverse complement strand
ATACGATGTAATATGATAAGATAATATAGACATATAGATAGTAGATGATAGCTAGGAAACAGACTGAGATAGATAAACAGATAGATAGATAGATAGATGATAGATAGATAGATAGATAGATAGATAGATAGATAGATAGAGAGATAGATAGATTATAGATAGATAGACAGGTAGATAGGCAAAGATAGATGATTGAATTAACTGAATGAATGATAGACGAACATCAGATACATACATACATAGTACATACATTCATCCATAGACAGATTGATAGATGGACAGATAGATAGAAAGATAGAGAGGCAGACAGATAGATAGATAGATAGATAGTAGTAGATAGATAGGTCGATAGATAGATAGATATATAGAGAGATAGATAGACGGACAGATAGATGCAGAGAAACAGATAGATAAGCAGACAAACAAACGTATAGATAGACAGACAGACGGATAGATAACCAGATAGATAGTCACACAGATAGACAGAACAGAGGGAGAAGGACGGAGTGATGAAATGAGTGAAGTAATAATGCAGTTTATTACTTAATTTGTTATTCCACATCATTACCATATAGATTTTTTTTCTAAGAATCATCGGGTGCCATGCTACCATAATTTCCATAACCATATATTGTTGTTGTTATGGTTGTTGTTATAGCTGCGTTTCCCTTAATTTCGAACAAAAGACCAAACAAGCAAGATAGAATTTTTCCATATGCAAAAGTACCATTATTTGTATATTATATGTAAATGTGCACGTTTTTGCCCAAGTTCTTCTCTTCAGAGTAATTACAGTTGCTAATGTCTATAATTCGTTAGCTTTCGGACGTAGTTTTATAAATATGCAACATATCTGGATGCAAATGATCCGTACTTATATGAAAAAAGGAATTCACATGAACTGGTAACTATCACTGCGGAATTTATATAAAAGTTGTATAAAGTTATAATGAAGACATCTCAAGATAATAAACACAGAATATGAAAAGTTGAATTTTTAATTACATGTAAATTTGCTTAAGTATATAAGATGCCTGGCAACTAATTACATACGGGGTGATTACCAAGCCCATCAGAGCATTTGATTGTACACTGAAATGAAAACAGGCGACTTAATTGGTTCTGAAACACTTGTAAACCTTTCTGTGTTTGGTCTTTTTAAGGAAGGGTATTTGATGCTTGGGAGAGAGTGTGTGTGTGTGTAATAGTTACACGTATTAAACATACACACACACACGCACACACACGAACACACACATACACAAAACACACACACATACACAAAACACACATACACATACACACAAACACACACACACACACAACACTACACATACACATCACATACACACTAACACAACACACACACACAACATCCACTCACCACACACTACACACACACACACACAAACCCGTGGGTATGTGTGTGTGTGTGTTCTTACCTAGTTGTTTCAATACGGAAGAACTAGGCTTATATGGTCCCATCTGCTACATTAAATTATCGTATAACTTTTTTAATTAATGCAAATTTTTTTCACACGAGACGTTATTTGGATAATTGTTCCATGTTTCAATAGTTTTGTTTGGGAAATTTAATTGTTCAATGTGACTCCATACCACTGCACCGTCTTATGATGCCAGTAATGTGTGTATGTGTATGTGTATGTGTGTGTGTGTGTGTGTGTGTGTGTGTGTGTGTGTGTGTGTGTGTGTGTGTGTGTGTGTGTGTGTGTGTGTGTGTAAATATACATATAGATATGTATGGATGTATATACATAAGTATGTATATAAACATATAGATAGATGTATAGATAGACAGATAAACAGATATGAATATAGATATAGATATAATTATACATTACAAGAACACAACACAACTTTTCTGTGTAGTGCAGAACACTGTAAAATCCAACAGAAGCGATGCACTCATCCGAAATATAGTACACATCGCATATCCCACTTGTATCTACATATAATAAAAAGAAATCACCCCTTCAAAACAATATTTTCCAAAACAGATTACTCCGGAATTCAGTGTGAGATCCCAGGCCACTACCGCTCTGTCACTCCCTATTGTATGCAGTGAATCGCTCGCCACGGAGACGGGCACAATAGAAAGGATCTTCCACGATAGACCGGCATGGAGATGACACCAAATCACATATACGGAAGGCAAACAGGGGGGGGGCGATAGTATGCACAGATACTCATTCCCTCTGATTGCCTTCCTGGGATGAGATGCGGCCCTCATCTGCCCTCCATACACCCTCGTCTTGCTCTCTCTCTCTCTCTCTCTCTCTCTCTCTCTCTCTCTCTCTCTCTCTCTCTCTCTCTCTCTCTCTCTCTCTCTCTCTCTCTCTCTCTTGCTCATTTTCTCTCTGCCTGTCTGTCCATTTGTCTGTCTCTTTATATGTCTATTTATTCCTCTGTCTCTCTCCTCTCCTCTCCTCCCCTCTCCTCTCCTCTCCTCCCCTCTCCTCTCCTCTCGCTCCCCACCCTTCTCCTATCCTCTCCCTCCCCTCCCCCTCCCCATATTCATGTTCCAAGGAGCTCATGCTAGTTACGAGCAAACGAGCAGGAAATTGGTGTAATTACAAGCCCGAATGCCTTGGCTCTAATGACATTGACCGTAATCAGGAGCCTAATGAAGAACATTGTCGAGTGTTATTACGTTACTTGATATTGCGCTCCTTCCCACGCAATAAAATCGTGTAATGGAGGAGCCTTAACTCTGCATTTTCGGTGATGGTCATATAAGAGATTGCTGTGGGCCTACTCTTGGCGTTGGCTTTGGGCCTCTCTGCTGTTATCTGATATGCTCATCACTATCATGGTGGAAAGAATATTGGTACTTTTTTATATCGATAACGATGATGGTGTAAATGGAAATCATACACCAATCACTATTGTCATAGTTATTGTTAACTTACCGATTACTATCATTATCGTTATCATTTGTATTATTAGTAGGAACATCATTATTGTTATATCTACTTTTACAACTAGTACAAGTAGTAGTAGTAGTGGAAGTAGAGTAATATTAGCAGTAGTACCATCATCTTCATTATTCTTATCACTAGTATTATCATTATAATCAATATTACAATCATTGTTATTATTTTTTATTATTATTATCATCATTATTATTATTATTATTATTATTATTATTATTATTATTATTATTATTATTATTATTATTATTATTATTATTATTATTATTATTATTTCTACTTCTGTCATTATCATCATCATCATCATCATCATCACTGTTATCAGTTATGATCACTTTCATTATTATCATCCTTATCATCATTATTATCATTACTATTATTATCATTATTATTATTATTTATTATTATTATTATTATTTATTATTATTATTATTATCACTATTATAATTATTATTAATATCATCACTATCATTATCACTATTGTTATGATGATCATTATTATTATTATTATTATTAGAATTATCATTGTTATTAGCACCATCAATATCATCATTAATATTTTTAAGATCATTATCATTATCATATAATTAGCATTATCATTGTTACTATAGTTATTATCACTATTATTATAAGCAATTATTATTATTATTATAGTAGTAGTGGCTTTTCTATCCCTATTGTAAATTTTATTACCTTTGGAATTGTCACTACTATTGCAATTATCATCATCATTATCATCACTATTATTGCTGATATCACTGACGTTATTGTTTTTTTTATCATTATAAAGACAATTTAATATGCTGTATCCTAAGACAAAAACTGACCGGTTGCCTGTAACGTTCATGATTATAATAATCGAAACAATAATTCTCTAACAGAATTACTGAAAAGAAAGAACAGTTTGCTTAAACAAAGACCTGCCAGTGCGTCTTCCTATTCTGATGCAGTTTATTGGTTGACAGTGTTGTGTAGCCCTGTCTATGTATGTGTTGATATGAGCTTCTCTTGGTAATAGGGAGCACGTGCGAAAATGTATAGAGTAACTCTGCGTTTGCTAATTGTCCGCTTGCCGCCAACGAGGGATTTATGTTAGTGTTGCTTTGTTCTGTGTGAATGGTTGTTCGTGTTTGTTTGTGTGTGAGGGAGAGGGAGGGGAGAGGGGGGAGGGAGGAGACGGGGAGGGGGAGTCTTTGGGTGGATGAATGTGTTTTTGTTTTTAACATTTAAAGATATTACTCCTTTCTTCTTAAGTGATTATTCAGTGTGTCAGTGTGTGTGTGTGTGTGTGTGTGTGTGTGTGTGTGTGTGTGTGTGTGTGTGTGTGTGTGTGTGTGTGTGTGTGTGTGTGTGTGTGTGTGGTGTGTTATTTACGTATATAAGCACGCCTTTCCCTTCATGTGTCACTATGAAAGAAATGAGCGTCGTGTGTAACCCAAGCCGCCAGCTTGCTCTTCGCCGCCGCCTGCCTCGCCTGCTTCCGTGTGGCTGCTCGGGTAATCTCGTTGTCCCGCCACAAAGAACTCCCGGCGATGATGGCGACAAACTTGCGGGAATGTATGTCTTTTGGAGGAATGTCTAGTCTTCTTGATTTTCGCAAGTTCGTTTTGTGTTGCGTTTCTATTCATTTGTTATGAAGCAAGCTGTGCATTCTTCCGTTGTGTTTGGGCTGTTGGTTCATAACAGGCTATTTTTACTTGGAACGCAAGGTTACACGCAGACAAACAGCGTACAAATATCGCCATGCTCAGTAAAGAGTTAGTGAAAGATTAATATACACAGGGGAGAGAGGAGGGGGAATGAGGGATGTAGAGAGAGGGAGGGAGGGGGAAAGAGAGGGAGGGAGGAGAGAGGGAGGGAGGGGGAGAGAGGGAGAGAGAGAGGGAGGGAGAGAGAGAGAGAGAGAGAGAAGAGAGAAGGGGGGGGAGAGAGAGAGAGAAAGAAAGAGAGGGGGGTGGGAGAAGAGAGACAGGCAGAGACCAACAATAGATAGAGACAGACCGACAGAAAGAAACGTAGACGGGTAGGCTTGCTGAGATTTTTTTTCCCTTCTCATTTCTATTTCGTTTGTCTGTCTGTCTGCATATGCTGAAACTGAAACACATTTTTTCACTCGACTTGCCCTTGTTTCGAACGAAAATTTTACAGATTGTAGATACAGAGTTTGCATTAGTCACCAGAATATTACGAAGCAATGTTACAAATACCTATCTCTCACAACATTTTTACTAACACAGTGTGAGGAGGACAAAGAATAAAGAAGAAAAAATCTAGTAAACAAGTGTTGTGTAGCATTAAAACACTAGAGTTAATCATTTACCACTAGATGTGTTTCCACAACATGGAATATTCTACAACGATTGTTCTTGTATAAACACTCTCTGTGTCCCATTTCTTTAGTACACGGGTCTCCAAACCTGCGGCGCAACATACTCGTAGGTGCGGCCCGTGGTCCTTTTGCTATTCCACCCATACCGTGTGTTTTACGTGTTTCAACTGCCATTTCGTCTTTTAAAAATGCCAGTTAGATTCTATTTCCACCGTTATTGAATAATCTAATTACTTAATTTTCTTGAAGTAATCAAATTACTTAATTTTCTTTAAATAGCTGAATACTCGAATAGTCGAATTTTCTTTTACTTGTAAATTTCTTTATTCTGTTTAAAGAATTTAGGAATGGGTCCCTTTATCTCTCAAACAAGCTACGTTACCTGACCCGCATACTCCCATTATGTCAGGAGTGCTACAACTTTTTCTTTTTTTAATTAACAAACCTATCATCCCAGGGGATATGAGTAGTAAGACGTCCTTATAGGTAACTGTGGCAAAATCTAGTACAAGATAAAAATCATTTCACAATACCCTCTTCCGTCACGCTCACGCCAATAATTGTAGTCGACACAATGTTTTTCTTTTGTTTACAAGCTATAGGCATTTTGTTTTCTATCCTACTGTCCACAGCAGAAAACAATGTTCGCATTTATGAGCTGCTGAATACGAACTTTCGTCAATTCTGTTTTATTTTCCAAAGTTCTTGGAGGAAGGCCTTTCGTTAATTGAACGGTGCTCCTTTTTCAGACAGACGCGCTCATTTGTTTCGGAATCGTACTCAGTGACCCCAGAGTGCAGTCGGCTGCTACTTTCCTTTTCTTGTGTAAAAATGTTCATAATAGCGAATAAGGATATTAGGTGAATGTTGATAATAACAGGAATTGATATTCAATCAATTAAAATGATAGTGAAGTATTGTGCCTTATACGCTCAGACTTACCTTAGCAACCACACATATTCATGAGACCAGCAACTGCATAGTTTGCTTCCAATCATCAAAATCCATGCACAGCGACCACAAACCAGGGTACAAGCGACGAATGGTCATACACTGCAAAGACCGCTTATTCAAGTTTGCCACGTCATTTCGCTACTACAGAAATAAGCAGATAAATAGAAAGGAAATAGCATAGAGTCAGTTGTAATATAATATATGTACATCTGTTCAGTGTATTCAATTCAGGAAGACAGTAAGAACATCTATAAATAAAATCAGAAGCTTTATTTGCATGAATTACCTACTGCTACACAGAGAAATGGTCGGTAGGGTACGGCAATATTTCTTCGCCCCAAAATCCAGAACGGCCGACAGTCTGTCTAATAAAATAAACTTTTCTGTTTTTCCTTGAACAGTCTTTCTATAGCGCATAATAATAAAGCAATGGTAACAATAATAATACTAATGATAAGGATAAAGATAATTATAATTATGGTAATGATTATAAAATGATAATAAGAAAAATAATAACAATAGTAATAATAAGAAGAATGATTATAATAAGGATAACGATAAATTATATCATAATACTGATGATAATATTTATTTTAATGATAATTGTAATCATAATAACAACAACAATAATAATAATGATAATAATAATTATTATTATTAATTATATTATTATTATTATTATTATTATTATTATTATTATTATTATTATTATTATTATTATTATCATATCATTATTATTATTATTAATGGCAATGATAACAACAATAACGATACTGATAATAATAGTAATAAGAATGATATAAAAATTAGTAGTAATAATTTTTAAAAAAATATGAATCTAATGATAATGATAATAATAATAATGAAAATAATAACAATAAAGATAATACTATTGGTGATGATAATAAGAATAGTAATGATAATAATAATAACAATAATATGATAATAATACGGGTAAAATAATAACAACAATAATAATAATAGTGATGATGATGATGATGATGATGATTATTATATATCATCATATATATCATAATCATATATCATCAATATATACATATAATATCATAATACATCATATCATATCATCATCAATTCACATAATATCATCATCACCATCATCACATCATCACAATAATTAATACAGCAAAAACAACAAAATAGAAAAAAAAAAACAACGTTAATGTTGATATTAAGAATAATCAAGTTGATGGTATTTATGATAATAACAATAACTGTAGTCATATTAATAATAATGATACGAAT
>NC_051386.1:52190189-52205189 GCF_015228065.2 Penaeus monodon | reverse complement strand
GTGGTGCTTGGCAAGGAGACCGAGCAAGAATTTCCTGTCTAGCTTCCTTGCCTCTAAGCACCACAGTCATTGCGAAGGTGATTGAATAGACGTGAATTGATTCCTCAACATGGCTTCAAAGACTGGGATACGTTCTGGATGCACCTGAAACTTTGTTATGTGTGCAGGCATCTCGATCTGTGGGTCCTACCGTTAGACAAGGCAAATATAATTTGGGAAGTTTTAATTGATCATCTTGACATAATGAGCGAGATAAGTGAACTTGTCCAGTCTTTATCGCTGCCCTTGATAGTGATATTGGGCTGGACGATATTTCAGGGGTCTGGTAAACTTCACTTCTGCTAAAAAAGTGATAATTATGGAGCCACCGATGACTCTGTTACAGATTCTTTTCATGATCGCTTTATAGGACCATTTAAAAGCACAATCGTCAAAAAAAAGAAAAAAAAGTTGTTTATAATCTGACCCTCATATTTGCATCCGTGGCGAAGTACTACAGGTCTTAATGGACAGAACACTGCAGTACGATTTGATTTCATTCCTTGTTTTGCATCCACTGAAATGTGTCTATCAGTATGTATACATTATGCTTGAGGATTTGGACAAGGACGCCTTGGTTTATCTCCATCAAGTGTGATAATGACTGGTTTTTTTTTCGACGACGTCGATGACCTGGTTAGTCAAAGAATGTTTAGGATAGCAGATTGTCGCATGAGTTTTCTAGGGAGTGTGCTTACTGTAAAATATTATGTCAATAGTTTCTGATCAACACGGCTTTCGTAACTTGAGATTTATAAGTAGATTGAGCTAGGTTAAAGTAGTGATAGGTAAGTAGGTAGAAAGGTATGTAGGTGAACTAGTTAGGCAGGTAGTGTAGGTAGACTGATAGGAATGTTGGATAGTTTAATTGATCTGACAGAAGACGCTGATGATATAATGATGCCATCTTATCGTCCTATAAAAAAAAGATACATGAACATATAGAGGGATTGATATTGATATTCATATAAAACCAAATATGGTATGAGACAGATGATAATACTGATATATTGATGTCGCTGATCTAAGAGCCATTTAATACAATATCTAGAAAATATAGTATATAAATAAATATGGTATTAACTCTACAACATTTTCTGCTGTGTAAATCTACAGTATTAAGAGTGCATAAAATTGATTCAACCTAAGGGTTGTAGTACTTGATGGTTGAAGCCCTCAATATGCATTATGTAAGAGTATTGTGGCCACAAGTAATGGTTTAAAGTCATAAACTAATAATATGCTGCTATTCAAGACTCGATACCTTGCCTACGACAAGATGTTGGCAAAAAGAGTAATCAATCAGAGTTGCTTTAACAATTAGGATCAAGTTGACAAAGGGTTAAAGACATAAAAGAAATGAAAGGGGAAAGAAGGACCATGCAAATTTGTTGATAGGTAATAGGCTGACAAGGATGGGTGATCCTATAATAGGGGCCTCAGTCTTGTCTCCATAAGCCTCCTACTGAACAATAACAGAGGTTGATAATCAATATAGATATTCTATATAAATAATACATAGTATATGCACCACATAATTAGTGTTGTATGAGGTACCTAAATCAATATTGTTTTGCAATGTCTGTATTCATAAAATGTACTTAATATTTTCATATTCTTAGGTTGCCACAAATAAAACAATATATATTCTTACTTATCTAGAAAATATGATCCTGTTACAATTACAAAAATACTATTTACATATCCATTATTTTCACAGTTCGACTTACAAATATCAGAACCGAAACATTAGTACAATTACCTGTTCACTTACAAAAAGTAATATGCTACTCGATCTTACTATATACATTATGTAAGGGTATCAATCTATACACACAAGAAAAGTGTGGTGAAGAGGATCTGGAAATATGATATAGTTTTGGTAAAATCCTAAATTTTCTGTTTGAGATAGGATATCTTCAAGTACATATTTACTGTTAATTCACACAAAATAAGTTTACAAATATCGAATCACATCATGCCTTGAAATTGTGAGCAATTATATTACATTGATGAACAATTCATAACTTGTGCTACTGTACAAGTACCTAGTAACTGAATCTGTTTATTAAGCATTATCCAAAAAATGTACTTAACAGTTTTACACTCATTTAAACAAAAATTTACTTTGTACTTCTATTAAATTTGACAGTGCAAATCACAAAAAACATCAAAATATTCACACAGTGTTATAAACTGAATCAGTAACACTTAGTCATAGTTTACAAAGCATAGTATAAGTTCTTCCTATACAATGTCCAAATTACCGCAGAAATGCATGAACCCGAATTATATATCTTGTATTATTCTTTGCCAATGTAATCTTGGTTTGATGTATTCTGTTGATTACCCAATAAAACAGAACAAAATCATAACCACCTGATTGGAAATAAGGTTAGAATGTTTCCTCTTCAGTCCAACTGAAGAAACTTTTTTATCCACCATTGTACAATATTTCAGTAAAAACATCATTCCTTTTCACTCATTAGTATTATTAGATTTATCATAAAATTTCTAAAATAGACAACCACTATTTTCCATGTTGCAAGAAAATGTTCTCTTGAAACCATTTCCACCACTACCAAATAGCATAAAAATACGGAACTGACAAATATTACGGGTTTGATGAACTTTTGATTACAAAACAATGACAGAAAAGGCTTACTCTAAAGCCCTTTTTTCATGTGGTTAATGAATGTTGCCTCATAGCAGCTGAAGAACTACCCAAATTGTTGCAAACTTTGTAGTGATGGTCGTTTAATCTGTATTAGATCATGTTTCAAATCCCAGCTCCATTTATTGAAGAAAAAGTGCTATAGAGAACATTAACTGCTATATAGCATCAAAAACACTGACTTACATAGGGCTTACTTATCAAATCTTTAAAACTTTCTATTCATGATCAAAAATATTGGTTCTACATCAGTTCCTTTTTCTCCTGCTTATAAAATCTTACACAATACCATTAAATTTGTGAATGACAACCAACTGCATCATGCTTTGTGCAGCCAAGTTTAATTCTATATATTCATAAACATATATTAAACAGACATCTATTATATTCTCTTATAAATTTCTTCCTCATATCTATTGGGAACTACCATGAACTGGCTGTACAACAGCAACAGGTTGTTGTATGAATTCCTATGTCAAAAACCATTCACTGTGAATGAATAACCAGTTGGCAGTTCTGCTATTCAGCCCAGTACTGAGAACAGGAAGAACTATAACAACATATTAATTTCAAATCTTCTCACTATACTACCATGAGGTGTTCTCTAACAACAAGACACAGGTTTTGCTAAATTCCGTTTTGTCAAAATCACATTTTTTCACAATTCTAATGTACTCCACTGTATTTTTGTTTTTACAAATTACAATTACTTTGACACAACTTGTTTACACTTAAAACAGACACATTCTAAAGCAAATTGGAAATACAAAAAATACTATTTAGAATCATATCACATTTTTCCTTCTAATGTGTTACCCAAAACCAGATATTTATAGAGTTATTCAAAATTGACTTTCCCTTGTTTATTAGAATTCTAAGAAATGGTAATAGCAAAAACATGAAAAATTGTGTTTTGTAGTGAGGCCAAGGATAAAATGACAGAAGTTATAAGATTTCACAAATTAGAGTGATAATATAATGAATAACAATGATGGTATAGCTACAATATTGTAATGATGACAAAGAATAATAATAAGTAATAATACAATAAAATAATAATAATAATGATAAAATGATGATAGTAAATATTGAAATGATGAATAATAATAATAATAATAATAATAATAATAATAATAAATTATTATTATTATTATTATTATTATTATTATTATTATTATCATATTATTATTATTATTATTATTATTATTATTATTACTATTATTATTATTATTATTATTATTATTATCATTATTATTTTAATAATAATAATAATAATAATAATAATAATAATAATAATAATAATAATAATAATAATAATAATAATAATGATAATAATGATAATAATGATAATAATAATAACAACAATATCACCATTACCATACCCATCACTTATCATAACCACCACCCTCATCACCATAACCATCCCATCACCATCATCATCATCATTACTATCACTATCTCATCACAATAATCATAACAATAATCAAAATCACAATCCTAACCACAGTTATAATTGTTATCATCACCATCATCACCTTTACATTACCACTGTCATCTTTATTATCACCATCGCTATCACCAAGACAAATACCATCACCATCAGTTTTGGTTTTACCATCATCATTACCACTGCAACCATCATTTTCATCACCATCAACTTTGTTATCACCATCATTACATAATTAATATTTTTATTCTCCATCTGTTATAATATTCTAAAAGATTGAAAAAAATGTTGTCCCAAAGCAAAAGCCCTTCTTAAAAAAATAATAATAAATTAATTAATAAAAAAAAATAATAATAATAATAATAATAATAATAACAATAATAACAATAATAACAATAATAACAATAATAATAATAATAATAATAATAAAAATAGCATTACAATTTCTATATTGATTAAAATAATGGACTTGACAAGTTTTTACCCAAGTAATACTTTGTCAAGTCCCTAGCCTAAACTAAGATAAAATTCATTGACATTTTCATTAAAAAAAAACAATATACATACTAAATCTCAAACACACATTCTGTCATCACAATCAAATGTTCAATAAATGCAAATGTTTTATAGTACTCTTAATCATTACATTACCTATATCTATAATTACCTGGAATCTCAGTTTTTGTATTACTTATTTTCCTCTTCAAAATATATTAATATACATGTAACCTTAAAAAAAAATTTAAAATAAAAAAAAAAAAACAACGGTTGCTACAGTAGTGTAGAGAAAGATATCTAACGATATACAAAAGTATTTCTTAAAATATGTATTAAGTACATTATACCTGCAACTACCTAATATAGTGATAATATGTTACTGATAAGAATGTTCATATAACCTAAAAATGAAAATTTATCATAAAATTGTTGATATAATGTTACAGAAGCCAGAGAACTATGCTATCACCTTTCACACAATCTTCAGATAATGGAAGCTGAACTGCTGTACAATGTTCTGAAGGGAATTCAAACTTCTAACATTGTAAAGATAAATGGTACCTTCTAAAAATGCCCTCATAAAAATAGTCCATGATTAGGGAAAAATATGCTTTCTTTGGTATCAAAATTGAACATCCCTTTCTGCCCCTTGAACTGAAAGCAAAAGAAAAGTGAGGAATAGTAATCTTTAAAACATAAATTCTTTACACAGACTCAACACCATTTAAAACAAAATATAATAGTTTAAACCATAGAATGACAGATCAATAATTCATTGGCAAAATTGCAGAGAAGTGAGACCTAGACTGGGAGTGTATATGATGTACAAAAAGATTAGTTCATTAAATTGTAAAATATAGCAATATCTGCTACTGAAAGCAGTTCCTTATTACAGACTGATACAATAGTGCAAACAACTTGGAAAACAAACAAGTCCCTGCTTTGGGTTCTATTAGAACACAACCTACACAACAAGAAAAAAACTTAATACTGTCCTTGTGTTTCAGTTTGATCATGCATACATAAAAAGGTCACCTTTCTGTTCAACAAGTATGACTAGCACCTTTTCCACTCTAAAACATTATATACCATGTAGCAGCAACCTCCCCTTTGGAAAATAAAATGAGATGAGAATAAAGCTTCAGAAAATTATTGCATGTTAAAATGCTAACACAAACTTAGATCAGCTCACTACATAAAGGCTAATGTTTTACCACAGAAGAGGGCCTGACAAAACATGGAATACAGACACATGGGAAATGGTGGTAGAATAGACAAGAAAAAAAGAATGTTTGGCATGAGTATCACGTCTGCTTCACATCAATAACTGGGAATGAGATATGCCAAAGGGTATTAAACCTCCCTTGGAAAGGTAATCAGAGTTTTCACAAACGGCCTCATAATAACTCTTTAAAAAGTATCACTGAATATACTTAGGTAAATACAATTTTTGATCATCTAGACAACTGTTACAGTCTACAAGTTTACTAGAAGGGGATTCTAAAACTACAACTATTTGAGATAAACATTTTTCAGTAAGGTTTACTAAAATTCTGGTTAAAAACTTATTAGCATTAGTATAAAATTTAAAAAATGGATATCAATCACATTCTTTCATTTTCATTTTCATGTGACTGCATTCTGAAAAGATGTATCTTTTTAAAAAAAAAACACTGTCTATCTCATTTCAAATTTCATAGCAAAAAATTAAATGATTTGGGCATAATGTTCTCTGAAAAAAAATGAAGAAAATAAGAAAGAACTATATACCAATACATATCAATATGTATACCCATATAAAAAGAATAACACATGGACTCAATTAATTTTCTCATACCAGAAAGAAGAAAGTGCAGACAACAGCTAGATAAATTATATTTTAATACATGTGACAGTAACGTTAACCTGATCATCCCATGTTTGTCTACTGGTACATTGCCTTGGCAAATTTTCTTTTGCATTACACTGTAGTGTATAAATCAATTCTTTTCTCTATAATTTGATTCTAACAATCTAACCTTAACTAATATTTTCACTACCATCATTTGTAATTCAAAACAAAAAAATATCATTTTAAATTTCCTTAATTGCAAAAGAATGTGGGGGGAAAAAGTGCATTACCTTTACATATATTAACATAAGAGTAAATATCTTAAGAATCAAGTATACTCAAAATTGGAAAGTTATATTCAGTATACCAGTGACTTTACTCCCTACTGTACAAGAGAGAGAGAGAGAGAGAGAGAGAGAGAGAGAGAGAGAGAGAGAGAGAGAGAGAGTGTGTGTGTGTGTGTGTGTGTGTGTGTGTGTGTGTGTGTGTGTGTGTGTGTGTGTGTGTGTGTGTGTGTGTGTGTGTGTGTGTGTGTGTGTGTGTGTGTGTGTGTGCATGAATGTGCATATATCGATAGATAGATAGACAAACTAGGAAGATGGATAGTTAGATCGACAGATAGACAAATAGAAAGATGGACAGTTGGATAGACAGACAGAGACAGACAGACACAGACAGACACAGACAGACACAGACAGACAGACAGACAGACAGACAGACAGACAGACAGACAGACAGACAGACAGACAGACAGACAAACGGATAGACAGACAGGGAAAGAGAAAGACTGTTGCATTTATACAGAGTTGGTCAGAACTGTTTTTTCTTTTTCCAATTACTTATGGTACTACCCTTTTTCTAACCAGTAAAGCCAGAGGCACTACATGTTGTGCTGAAGTTGCCTTAGCAGTAGCAGTAAGTGTTACTTTTTGGCATAATATAAATATTTGAAGCATAAACTGTTTGTGGTGCAAGTACTTTAGTGTAATGAGAAAGACTTTTTTCATTCAGCACAAACATTTCATAAAAAAAAAAATTTATTGCAATTTATGGTACAAAATATTCTTCCGACTAGATATACTCTGTATGCTGCAATTTCTTGCCTTCTCTGTTTTGCATAATAAACTTATATATCTATATATCTATTTATCTATCTATCTAGACCAGAACTCCAGCATTTACCGTTATCAAAGGATATGCAGGGAGCAACACACTGCATGTGCCTCTGAAAGACTTGATGAGACAACATAAAATAAAAAATAAAAAAACAAAAATTGTTCAGAATCCTTTGACTTTTTTGTTATGTGACAGAAGTGGATAATAAACAAATTGGCTTCCAACATAAGGGAATTACAAACTATAATATATATATAAAGATATATAAATATAAATGTAGATGGAAATAGACAAGAGATATAGATACAGACATAGGTATAGTATACATGTAGGTATAGGTATATGTATATGTATATGTATATGTATAGGTATAGGTATAGGTATAAGTATAGGTATAGGTATAGGTATAGGTATAGGTATAGGTATAGGTATAGGCAAAGGCATAGGCATAAATATAGGTATAGGTATAGGTATAGGCATAGGTACTGGTATAAGCATATGCATAGGTAGTGGTAAAGATATAGGTATAGGCATAGACATAGACATAGGCATAGTCATAGGTATAGGCAAAGGTATGGGCACAGGAATAGACAGACATAGGCATAGGCATAGGCATAGGTATAGGTATAGGTATAGGTATAGGTATAGGTATAGGTATATGCATAGGTATAGGTATACATGTATATAGATATAGATACTGAAACAGATATAGACATAGACAAATAGATACAGATATGAAAATAGAGATGGACAGATAGATAGACAGTCACATGTAGATATGCAAATGTCAACATAAATAAATAGGTATAATTATAAGTAAATATATGATGTATCTGGATAAACTTTGGACCTCAAAATTTACATGAAAGAAATATTAGCCATATTCTAGACATCTTCAGGTATGAGCAATTGAAAAATAAAACTTACTTCCCAGGAATAGTAACAAAAACATGAACATCTGTTACTTTGGAGTACTCACATGGTGAATGGTGTCTTCTGTTCATTAATGCGTCAATCTGATTGGCTCCAGCAAGAAAATACAGCATTAAAACGAAGGCCACGCTACATATTTCCCACAGTGGGATCTCTGTGTCTATTTCATACAATTTGTGCTATTTTGTAAATAACTGAACTGGGAAATCCACTTCTAACAAAATGTCAGATTATTACAAAACTTGAATTATTTTCTAAAAAATCACATTTCCTTGCAGAAATAGTCAGTTACTTTGCATGCCATATGCTTGACTGTTACCACTAAGGCAGTACTCAAAATGAATGGTACTACTACCACAAACAACAGCTTTTTTTTTTAACCATACTTTCATTGTACAATCTGACCAACTCGGTGTGTGTGTGTGTGTGTGTGTGTGTGTGTGTGTGTGTGTGTGTGTGTGTGTGTGTGTGTGTGTGTGTGTGTGTGTGTGTGTGTGTGTGTGTGTGTGTGTGTGTGTGCTGGTGTCGTGCTGTGTGTGTGTGTGTGTGTGTGCGTGTGTGTGTGTGTGTGTGTGTGTGTGTTGTGCATGTGTGTGTGTGTGTCATGTGTGTGTGTGTGTCTGTGCATGTGTGTGTGTGTGTCTGTGCATGTGTGTGTGGTGTCTGTGCATGTGTGTGTGTGTGTCTGTGTTGTGTGTGTGTGTGTGTGTGTGTGTGTCTGTGTGTGTGTCTGTGTGACATACAGATACATTGGTAGGTATGTAGATAGATAGACAGATAGACAGACAGACAGACAGACAGACAGACAGACAGACAGACAGACAGACAGACAGACAGACAGACAGACAGACAGACAGATAGATAGATAGATAGATAGATAGATAGATAGATAAATAGATAGATAGATTGATAGATAGACAGATAGATAGAATACATGGATCAATACATATAAATATGGGCATGTATATGTGCACACATTATAGTGGGTATTGGTATATATGTACATGTATGTATGGTAACACACATTCAGTTACTCACTGACTCACTCATTTACATGATCCCATTTTCACTCACACATACTAATGCATGCACATACATGTATATATCATATACAAAAATTGTGAGATTCTGTATACCTTGCCCAAAAATTTGATGTTTCCATGAGTAGATCTCCTTTTCAAGTTTTGTAGTCAATCATTTATGTTCTTTCCACAAACACAAAAAAGGCATTGATGGTGAAAATCTTGCACTCAGATCTTAACAGAATTCAATTCAATGGCTAAACAAACAGCTGTTTATGAGACTACAAAATGCTGATAAACCCTTTCACTGAAGAGCTTCAACACAGGCGGGCAAATAGAGCATCATGTGACAGAAAAGCATATGGTCCTAGGTGAAAAGCCAACATGCCAAATGAGGTCACTTGAGGTAATGCCATAATATAATGCCTAATGAAACAGTCTTGTATACTGAATTGTCTGCAATCCTCATGCAGTAACTCATTCCCTCTGAAATGGGTAACACAGCATTTCACTACCATAAGTATATTTCATTCAATTTGAGAGGAAGCCTAATATGTTGCTTAGGCTCACTAAGATCCACACTATATTTGCCATGCAATCACAACCAAGATTTTTTGCTAAACATTTGGTTGGAGGTAATGCAGGGTACAACATTTCCAAGTTTTAATCTGTGCAAGTTGCATGTGAAAAAAAAATAAAAAGAAATGGTTCAAAGAAGAAAAAAAAAAGCAAAGCAAAGTCTCTCTTCTCAGATCCAGTCATACAGAAGCATTAAATCTCAGTAGAAGTAATATGCAAAAAGTTGCAGAAAGGTTGTGCTATATGTAAATTCTGAAAACACTGAAATTCCAAATACTGCCATTCTTCCCTTCATTTCTAACTAAGAATTTAATGTGCTGTGAAATTGGATATTACAACATGGCTAAAACAGCCACATAACAGGCTTTAGAATGAATACTTGGAGGTATATACTGTTTTAATGTTGCAAAGCCTCACTCAATATCTTTGAGGCAACTTTACACACATACACACACACACACCTGTAAAAAACACCTATCTTGTATATGAACAAACATACACAGACATAAAAACATATACACACTCATACACACATGCACAAACAAATATATGCTGACAATGGATATTTATATATGTATGTGTATATTTATATGTATACATAAATACATATACACATACATACATGTATACATATACATGTATGTATATACATATATATATATATATATATATATATATATATATATATATATATATATATATATATATATATATATATATATATATATATATATAGATATATATATATATATATATATATATATATATATATATATATATATATATATATATACAGCTACATATATATGTATTTACACATCTTTATGAGCACTGAAGGGACTTTCACACCCTTTACACATCTGTTACATGACTAGGTAGAGCAAAATTTATCAGTGATAACAGAGATATCTCTAATGGATAATACATTTTTATATCAACTGTTATGAAGATGATGAGCAGATGAATAGATATTAGCATTGGTCACTGATGTTCCAACCACACAAGGGATTGTTCTTCAGGTAAACATAGTACTATGTGAACAACAATAAGTCCTATCTGAATTTTTTGAAGGGTCTTTATATCAGGCTTGTATGTAATCAATAAACTACCAATTTACTTCTCAACAAGATCAAGGAAAGCTAAGCATCAGGTTATCCTGAACAGGCACTTCAAAGTGTGTGAGGGTACTTGGCACTAACAACAATGGAGTCATACACTCCTGCAACGTGAGGATGACACGTGTAAGACAAATCAGATCTAACCTCAAGAACCTAAGGGTTTCTTGGGTTTAATTTTCTCATAGGAAAACTTCTGGCCTCTGTCCAGCAGGCGGCCACTACCTTCCTCCTCATATAGGGTCTTCTTTTTCAGGAAATGGAAATGATCAAGGGCAAAGTTGTAAAAGTCATTCTCTAGTCGCCAGACCTGGGGAGGGGGAAAAAACATATCAACATATGCATAAATGCTTGGATTTTTTAATAAATTACAGAATACAGACTTCTGTATTTCTGTTTGGTTGGCCTTCATTTTGAAATAATGTGAAAAAGACAAAAAAAATGAATCTTGCTACAATATCCACAATTGGAAACATGACTAAAAATAACTTTTGGTAGTACATCTTAATGGTAAAATATAGTTTAGCATCCTTAACAAGGCCTCGATCATCATATTTCATTCTAAATCAATCACATAAAGAGAAATTTCCTTCTTATATCGTAGTAAAAATTATTATTATTATCATCTAATATACAGCATCCTATGGGTGTTTACATGTTAGTTTCATCTATTACTCCCAAAGCTACAAAGTCTCTATTGCTTATCCATATTCTCACACTTTTTTCTCATTAATTATACATGCAGTGAACATAATAGTGAATTTTATCAATACTTCCATTTAATGTATTTTTCATGTGTCCTTCAAAACAATTTTCATCCTTTCAAACAAAGCTGAAGATACAGAACTATGCAACAAACAATAAAACCTAAAGAAAAAACAACTTACCTTTGTATTCTGCAGCTTTGCAATTGTCTCTTCTGAGGGCATGATCTTTTTCACTGTTTTTCTTAAATGCGATTTGGAACCTGTAATACAAAAGACTTACACTGCTCTTCTGACTATCACATCTATATGCTTACCATCAACTATGATATTACTTGTGTTTCATTTGAACTATTTGACCTTATGAAGTGATTTACCCAAATTATCAGTAATAATTTTATAAGATGAAAAGAAAAAAAGCAATTGCTTTCCTAATCAAGTTTCTAATGTCCTTTTGTTATTGTAAAATACTGAAATAAATAGTATGATAAATGTGGAGACATATCTCAAATATTTTAATCACATAAGAGTGCTCAGTTTTTTCTCTACTCTTAGTGTA
The DNA here is from genome assembly GCF_015228065.2 of Penaeus monodon. NCBI lineage: Eukaryota > Metazoa > Arthropoda > Malacostraca > Decapoda > Penaeidae > Penaeus > Penaeus monodon. The sequence goes on along the minus strand of NC_051386.1, from coordinate 52,192,672 downwards.
CACCATCATTCCACAGCCTGTATAGTTGGCATTATGAACCATGCTCATTGCAACAAATATAGAAAAAGGTATGAATAAAAATAAATATCTTCATAGCACAAGAAAGTATTTGACCTGTTTCATCATATCTTAATCAGGAATTTTTTTCTGTATTTCTGAGAAGATATACGCTAAACAGTCAAATGTATCTCTTTCACTACGAAGATATTCCTTCTTGTTCATACCTTTTTCTATATCTGGCACTACTAGAAAGGTGGACCCCATTTCCCTCCCCATGATAAGAGTAATGCCTACACTTTTTGGAAAAACAACAAAAAAATTTTAGTCTTCAAAATACCAGATAACAAACAACATACCTGTGATATACAAATCAAGAGCCCCTTTGAACATCTGCGGAAGTGAGTATTCCAGCATGGCAACAAAATCTTTAAGTTCTTCTGTGACTCCAACAAGGAAATAATTGTGGACCAGGTTGTGCTTTGCTTGCTCAAGGGCCCAAGCTGAACCTGGAACCCTGGTTGTGAGAGAAAAATGGATGAGAATGAAAAAATATATTAATATCCATGCAGTCTTCTGCACAACCTCTATTAGGACATTGTTACACAATGAACGACATATTAAAAAGTTAATCTATATACATTTCATTATCATATTTTTTCAATATATTCTACAAACAAAATATCTGAATCATAAAACTCATCATAACTAATGAGTAAATATTTGGGACTATATGTTCCTGTAAATAAAGTTTCTTTCTCTTCAACAAAAAACAAACTTCCAACCATTAACCCATTGCCGACGGGTGGCAGGTACGCACATGCCATGGCATGGCGGGACCATCTGCCGGGGGCACGTACGCACATGCCATAGAGTATGCATGGACATGCCATGAGTTTTTTTTTTGTTACAATCACGGCAAAAGATTATTTTTTTGCCAGTGAAAGTGTGATTAAGTCGGTTTTAACACTTTCTCATTTTTACCATGCAACAAACAAAAAAAATGCAACAAACCGACAATTTCAACTCCATGATGCCACACACTGCTTATTTTATTCGGACTATAGACCGAATAATGATCAACTATGGAGTCTATATAACAACAAAAATACCCTTCAGTCTCGATTTATCAGGAAGTTTGGCAAGTAGAGACTGTAAAAAATAATGAAAATTGAAAATACAACATATCTTCGTAGTATTACAAAGAAACGGCATGGGATGCTGGTATTTGGCATGAGTGGTCGCGCATGCTCGGGCGACGATATAAGCCCCCAGCAGCGAGGCCCCGGCCTCTATGAATGCTACCCGTCAATTATGGGTTAATAAACAGATGAATTTACAAACCAGCAATCTGAATGGTGACCACAGAAGAAGGGGACTTGCAGCCATAAGTGGTTCATCGAACAGTCTGGATGATCTTTTGCCACACATTCATCCAAGGTCTGAAATTGGTAACACGTAGTCAAAAATTACACAAGTTTAATCCTCACTAATTGTTATTTTATCCAATTAAATGAATAATTATATGACAAACAACGAAATTATGTACAGTTTCACATGGCTAGAACTAACCAACATAAAGCCAAGATGCAGCACAAATGCTTCTCAATAATACACACAAATACAATACATAAATAATTCATAGGCTTGTCAATTCATATTCAAACTGTATCAATTATCAATGATACATACATTCTTTTTTATGTATTGTCTTTTGATCTGGTAAGAAACAACAAACAGAAGACAAAAAGATTTTCTCAAAATAAAAGCACCAAGCTCAGGGTATCTACTCTGTGTTAAATAGAATTATGACATTCAGGACACTAAACACAACCTTCTAAGTTAAAGTAGGTCAAATCCAAGCATATTAGTCTTCATGAGAACTTAATATACTGTTTTAGGTGACTGATACAATAAATCATTTCCTGTACAAGCATTTCACAAAAAAATCCATTTTTCTGTGCAGGCACTTCAATTTATGTAACTAAATTTGTATACAGTGTCTGGCCATAAACATGTGAAAGTTCCAGTATTTTTTTATGAATTGGAAGTATTTGGAATCAGTTCTTGGCAGCAATTCTAAATGGGAAATGCACTGTTGTCATACAGAGATGTCTGCCGGGAGTTGCATAATACTTATATTCAACTGAGAAGTTATACTATTTAGGTTTACATCAGATCCAGTTACTTTACATACTAAGAGGCATTTTTATTGTGTTTTTGTGTATCTGAGTTAGGATCTAATAAAAATAAAATGCTTGGTAAATTTTTCATACAAGAGTAGCATGCTAATTTTTCAAAACATTAGCATGGCTTAACACCCGCTTTAAATATTCCAGTGAATGGAAATCGGACCACAAATAATTAAACTAATAAGATAATAAAGGCCTGCATGACCTTATGGGTAAAAGTCAGATGAAACAGGCATTTAAATGAGCATTCAGCATATTCTATATAAACAGCATCTGTAGTCTTAACCCTTAAGG
>NC_051386.1:52160189-52172689 GCF_015228065.2 Penaeus monodon | reverse complement strand
TATTTTCCCTGGGAAGCCTTTCCCATTTATATGTACACGACTCAGTCAAACTGATCGGTGATGTTAAAGCTCTGGGCACAACATAAATTCCCTTGACTTCATGCACCCTTCCAGCATTCCATTGCTAAACCCTATAACTTTAGAGTCAGTTTGAGCTATGTGGTTTGGTAAATCCTTTAATGCAAGTAATCTTTTACCTCTTAGTAAGTTGATACTACCTCAGTCAACTCCCATTTGACTGGTTGGGGAATATTGAGTGTTATAGTGAAGATAAATATATCACTACATCTAACCAATTCCATTTTGGCAAAACCCTTAATTACACCTCCAAAAGATGCCTCAGCTAAACGCACTCGAGCTTCTCCTTGAGCCGAAACGTTTTCCTTTCCCTCAACAACGGTAGATACCACATCTAGCGACATCTTGAGTCATTCCAGAGTCTCAGTAACTGGTCATAGATCCTGATTTTGCACAACATTCCTGTGGATGTTCTCGGTGAGAACTTCCTCCTCTCTTCTAATTAGGGCTGCACCCAGCCGAAGAAGAGGTGGAATGCCCTCTGCCTGACAAACCGTCCACAGGCAAGCCTCCAGGATCAGCATGCACATCCCTTCCAAACATGGCTCAATATCTGCAAAAAGTACAAAACTTAATTCCATGTGGGTGACCACCACGTCCTCCGATAACATATGTTTATATAATATAAGTGTTGGTTGTGTGGTGTGGTCATGTGTGATCATGCATATATATTTATGTAGTTAGTCCAATTATGGTCCCTCATGCAACCGTGCATAATACCCTGGCCCATACCGCGTACGTCCACTAGTACGTCTCTCATGCGTAGGTTCCCTACCCGCATTGTCAGGACTAACATTCCTCCCAGGAGTTTCATTCATTCCTTCATTCATTTTGCTTTCACCCTCAGCATTACTTGCAGAAGCATTGTGGGAATCTGTATTGTTTGGGTTATCCATTCTGATATTACAAAGATCACTGGCAACTCTTGAAAAAGGTTCATTATTTGAATCCCGCTCTCCACTTACATCCGGTCCCTCATCCTCTTCCCTTGAAGTTTGAGCTTCCGTTGCATGTGCCAGTTCAGACCCCACGCCCACTGGTTTGGGACAATCCACAAGGTACTCCATTTCCCTGTCTTCTTCTTCCTCCTGAGTGCCTTCAGGTATGATTGACTCCTCTCCTGGTCCCATCCCTGGATAAGGTTTCCTAGCTCCCGGTGCTAGTGCTCTAGGTATGGTCGCTTCCAAAGCCACCTTCATGTTTTCCAAATGGACTTCTCTATACCCCCTGGTTTGTAAATCCCTTAATTGTAACATATGGTTTCACCTCCTTGACAACCCTATATGGTCCTTCCCATTTGGGTGATAGTTTAGAGTCCCTTTCTTTCTAATGGCCTTCACAAAGACTCTTGTACCTTCCCGCAAAGAAGTATCTTTTGACTTCTTCATTCGGTTTTACATTGTCTATCTGCTGCCCTTAACAGATTATCTCTACGTATTCATAGACTTCCTGAGATCTTTGGGTTCGTGTGGCCACAAAGTCTTCATTTGGTAGTCTATAACTTGTGGTGGGTCTTGTCCACCATTCCGCTGGTGTTTTAGCATCCCTGCCAAACATCACATAGTATGGCGTATCTCCAATAGCACTATGATAGGCTGCATTCAAAGCCAACTGTGCTTCAGCTAAATACTGGTCCAGTAATGTTCCTTTCCATCTACTAGACCACGTAAAATGCTTAATACTTGCTGATTAGTCCTCTCACAGAGTCCATTTGACGCAGGATGATATGCTACAATCTGATGATGATCAAACCCTAACGTCTTTGCCATACACCTTAGAAACTTATTCCTGAATTCCCTTCCTTGGTCCTTTAAATACCGTCTTCGGGACCCCATATTGCAGGAATTTTCCATAAATACTCTTAGCTACTGCTTCTGCGGTTTTACCCGGGGAGTGCTTCCACTACCGCAAATCTGGTGAGGAAATCTGTAATCCCCAAATATGTACTTATTTCCCGCTTCTGTAAGGGGAAATGGTCCCATCAGGTCCATAGCTAGAGTTTGAAAAGGTTCCTCTGGTACTGGATATCTTCGCAAAGGAGTTAAGGGATGACCTCGACCCTTAAACCTTTGGCACGTAAGACATTGTTGACAATACCTACTAATGTCTTTATCCATTCCACGCCAAGTGAATAACCTTTTTGCACGGAACTTGGTTCTTTCTCGGCCCCATGGCCTCCCAATGGTGCTAAATGGACTAATGCTAGAGCTTTGGAAACTAAGCTCCTTGGCACGCAAAGCACCTCCTCGACTTTCCTCATCGAATTCCGGTGTTGAACCTGTTTGTAAAGTAACTTTGGTCCATAAAGAAGTCCTTTACTCCAAATTCGGATCCACCTTCTTCCGATTGATTTCAGTCACATCCTTGAGATACCGGATGACAGGTCCATATAGAGGATCTTCCCTTTGCTCTCTGATCATCTCTTCCAATGACCAAGGCGGCCCATCTTCCTCCTCGTCCTGTTCCTCTTCAGGCTCTCTCCTGATGGCTCGACTGCCAAAATACAGACAATTTGACAGTCCTCTGCTTCGTTGATGATCATTTGTGATGTACGTTCCACTTCCTCGGCCTCTATTCCCTCAGGAACTTTAATCCTGGATAGAGCATCTGCCGCGGCATTGAGTCTTCCTGGATGGTACATGATTTTTGCTCCAAAGGATTGAGCAGTTAGAGCCCATCTCGTAACTCTCGCATTACCATCCTTTGCCTTGTGGAACAACCAGTGAAGTGATCTATTGTCAGACAGAACCACTACTTCCAATCCCCAAACCAAGGGTTTAAACTTTTTTAAGGCTTCTATTATGGCTAGGGCCTCTTTTTCCATTGTAGTATATCTACTCTCAGCTGCCTTCAGTTGTCGGCTGTAGTATGCAACAGGGCAAAAATGGCCCTCATACCTTTGCGCAAGCACCGCACCAATAGCTCCTTGGCTGGCATCTGTGCTCAGGTACCAAGTTTTCCTGAAATCAGGTGCTTTAAGTACTGGTTCCGTTACCAAGTTCTCCCTGAGAACGTTGAATGCGTTTTCCTGTTCATCTCCCCAGACGAAAGGATTTTCTCCGAAGTTAACTTCGTCAGAGCATTGGCTTTTTTGGCGTATCCATCGACAAATCTTCGATAATAGCCACTTAACCCTAAGAATCTCCGGACCTCTTTACGATTCCTGGGGTTTTGGGAAATTACGTACTGCCGCTAAATTGTCTAGCGCAGGCTTCACATTCCCCTGTCCCACTCTATGTCCAAAAAGATTAACTTCCTTCTGGAATAGGTGTGATTTTTCAGGACTGCCTTTAGTCCAGCTTGTATCAGTCTCTGTAAAGCTTCTGCCAATATAGATAAGTGAGCTTCAATATCATCACTATATATTGCAATATCATCCAAAAATAGTTGCAATCCTTCCCAACCTGACCACTGAACACTCTGTTCATTAGTCCTGAAAAGTCCTTGGGGCATTGGACAATCCAAAAGGCATAACATTATACCTAATGCCCTAGGTGCGTAGAGAATGCGGATTTCTCCTTAGAATCCTTGTCTAGTGGCACCTGATATATCCACTCCTCAAATCTAGTGTGGAAAACCACTTACTTTGACTAACTTGATACAAGATATCCTCAAATTTAAAAGGGAAGGGATAAACTCCGGTCTCGTTTTAGCATTCAGAGCCCGGTAATCCACACACACCTTGGGTGTGAATTATCCTTCCTTTTCACCAAGACAATTGGAGCATTCCATTCCGATGAACTGACCCTTACATGACCTTGATCCATCAAGGATTGGGCCTCTGCCTTCACAGCTGGTCGTACTGCATAGGGAATAAACCTGGATGGAATATAAACCTTTTCCCTTTATCGACGGTTTCGATTCGATGAGTAATCAAGTTTGTTTTCCCTAGTGGCTCCTCCTTCAAATTAAAGGCTGCCTGAAAGTCTCGCAAAACCCCTTCTGCGTCTTTCCTCTGGCTTGTAGATAATGTCCAATTATCAGCCCGTAATTCTTCCAATAATTTCTGAAAGCGATCCTCAGTGAGCACTGGATCCTGATCCACTTTCACCTGTTGAGGTCGATCTGGAGTGCCTGTTCCAATGGGTCATCTTCATCTCCATTGTCCTGGTATTCCGTTACCACAGCAAATTTTCTGCTAATTTAGCCAGGACTTTCTGCTTTTCATTGTGGCCCCTTTCTTAGATTCCCAAACGGTTCCATTTCCCTATCGTCCATATAAAGTGCCTGGGCTATCCTCCGTTTCTGGTGGATTAATACTGGTACTCTACCCCAGTTACAAGCTAGGACTTTCACCTGATCCTCTGCTTTGCATATAACAGGAATGATAACACAATCCTCCTGTAATGGATTTCCTCTTACCATTATTGGAGTTCCATCCTCCATTTTTCCACCTTTTCTTTTAAGACACCCTGGTAATACAGCTGCCTTACCTGGGGGTACAGTGATAGTTTCCAACGAAACCACTGCATATTCATGAGAGTCAATTTGATCCTCTACTGAATCTTCCTTAGATTCCTTATTCTGGTCCTCCAGAATCTCATTCACTGGGTGACTCCTCGCCACCCGAGGTGATCTAACCGGTTTGTTCCCCTCCTGGTTTATTATACCTCTCTGTAGGAGTTTAGATCCTTGACAAATCTCCATTTATCAAAATCTAGTAGTAATTTATACCGGTGCATTAAGGACGAACCAACAAGAACATCACAATCCCTGGAAAGTTAATGATCTCGTCCTGAAATACATAGCATTTATGAGAGAAAACCTTTCCTCCCATTTTGAAGGTCATTTGGGCCTCCCCTAGTGCCTTCACCCGGTTCTCCTTCAAGTATTCCACTTACGAGCAGTTCACGTGGTTCAAGCGGAGAAGGAAGGTTCCTTGGATCCTTGTGGCCCCTCTCTTTCACCTCCTCCTGCTCCCTGTACATAGAATACTTAACCAATGTTGGGCTCGCCCGGAGTCCCAAACTGCAGTAAAAGACTTTCGACTATTAGGTACCTTTACCTTAGTCATTAGGTATCTGGAAGAGAAGACGCTAAAATAGGAATGATGAGGCGTTCAACTCCTGCCCGTACCATTTTATCTTTTACTTTTATTCCTTTTCGTTGCCGTCCCCCTGGGACGGAGCCGAAGAGTTTTTTGACTCTGTGCTAGCATAATAACTTTTCTTCAGTGGACAGTTTATGACCATATGTCCCTCCTCTTCACAGAGGAAACATTTAAGCTTTGCGGGGTTCTTGGGTCTGGCTCCTGTCGACTTCGACGTACGTGAATGTTGAACCCCTTGGCCAACCTTGGTTCTCCCGCCTGCTGGTAGTCCTCTTTTCTTGAGGCTCCAGCATCGATCCTTGGGATGTGTGTTATTCCAACCATGAACATCACAGAAGTACTTACTTCCTTTCTGCCCAGAGGGATCTCTCTTCTGAGTTTCCCTTGGTTGTTCTTCTCTTACAGTTGCCAACCGAACCTTCCCGGTATCACCTGTTTTAAATCTAGGTCGGAGAGTTGATTGGAACTGTAAATCCTTTTCTGGGTTCTTTTCCACCCATCTCCTAAAATCTTCAACTTCCTGTTCCATTTCGTCAACCGTCTCTGCCCACGTCCGAGACTCTTGGTAATTCGCCACTGCCCGTCGCAGCTGTATACCTTCGGTTTTTGTTTCCCTCTTGCACGCACACTCACACTACCTGGTAGTACTGCATAAATTTTCAGTGTCCTAGGGATCCGTATCCTTTTTATGTTTTGAGTATTATCACTTCCTGGAATCGCAAGCGTCAGCCAGGCACACGGCCCTCGCAGCCTACTTGCAAATTCCCACTTAAAACAACAAGTAGAGTCAAGCCAACGGCTCTCGCAACTCTCTTGCGTTTTATTGTCTTTTTTTTTCAAAGTCACTGAAAAACAGGTACTACTTAGTTACTTAATATTTCCCAGTGCACAACACTTTCACCTTGAGGGAACAAAATTATTACCTTTAAAACCCAAATTTAAACAAGAGAGCCACAATCAATGTAATATCAGAAATATATATCCTGGAATGGTCGGTAAGTTTTGTTGTGATATGTTAGTAAGACACTTCTAACACTTTTTCCCTATAAAACACTTTAAAACACTTGCACCCGCAAGAATTTATTAAAGACCAATGTTATATATAACCGCTTAAAATTATATCAAGTTGCATGCATTAATTACTTATGTATATTCAATCAAAAGTTACTTTCAGTTATATATATCAAAAAGAAATATTTATTGGTTCATGCATTCATGCGCTCCAGCAGCATAAATTTACTAGGACTCATTACAGCGGAGGCTCGATCCGCGCTGATCCTTACTCCACTGTCACCGCTCGCAGACTGATAAACTCCTCCCTTTATGTGACGTCACGCTTCCCTCACGCGTTTGCGCCACTCACACCCCGTTTTCTTTCCTCTTTCTCACTTGAGCCAATGAGCCCCCCTCTTTCCTCTCACGGACTCATACCCTGCTCTGGCGTCCAATCACGCTCTCGCTCGCTCTCGTGACGTCACGTACTCACGCACATATGAACACACACTCTTCCTTTGGGTTCGTCGTCTACGAGCTGCTCTTCTGAGAAGATTGCTTTAAAAAAATGTATTATATCTTATTAAACACTATATTTATCCCAATAGCTGCCACCAACTGTTACCTAGTGCTCTATTTGAGGTTATACCTCTCTTTCCACCCCAGACACTCCTTGGAGTAAGGTGGGTAATAAGTGGAATATAACCAAATATTCCTGCGTACAGGGCACTGGATAATAGATTTTTAATCCACTCTCCCGGAGCGGGCTCAGTGCTTGTTATAAGAATAATACGTCCAATTTTACGTGTGACTTCCCTTTTTGTATATTTCACTTATTCAGTATATCTAAATTGGTTATTATAAACACATGAAATAACTTCGTACATTTAATAGTGTACTTACTTATACAAGTGAGTTCTCTCGTCTCCTGACGAGTCCAATTTCTCCCCTTAGAGAATACGAAGAGCGTAGACCCATGTCTCGTCTACTTCGTATGGTCACACGGAAATCAGTACGATTTTAACCGGAATATCGGGAATATACCCAAGATAAACCCTCGCGAACGTCCATGTTCGACGACAGGTAGTACTGAACTGTGGCACAAGTTTCCACGACAGCGCCTGGCCTCTCCTGACTGTCCTGACCCAGCCCAGAGCACAATGGTGCCCTTGTTTACAAGGCCTACAGATTATCACCCCTATGTCCCCGAGACAAAGTGTCTATAGTGCCCTGCAAAACCATAAAGGCTTATCCACACCATAGGATAAACATCACACTCTGTAGCTTCAATGGAATGTGGAGTTCCCCTGAACTACCATTCCATCTACCATACAACCATTAGAAAATCCAATTCTATGGTGTATAGGGGTCTTACTATGTCAGGATTACCAATAAAATACCATTCTACGCTACTACCATAAGTCTGGCCGTTGACATAAATATATGTATGTGTGTGAGTGTGTGTGTGTGTGTGTGTGTGTGTGTGTGTGTGTGTGTGTGTGTGTGTGTGTGTGTGTGTGTGTGTGTGTGTGTGTCTGTGTCTGTGTGTGTGTGGTCGTAGAAATGCCTGCGCTCCGACTGTTGGCTCACGGCGAGAAAACTACATATCGCCTTGAGAAGTCAAACGCAGGTGTCGTAGAGGAAGTCGTGTTAGCGCGCCGAACCGCGGTTGATCCAAGCAGACAAGGGCGGTACTGTGTGTGTGTGTGTGAGCAGGGGGAGTACCGAGGGAAGGGTACACCACGTTAGTACCCATTCTCTGCAAGACGATGATTCCAGCAGGGGGCGTCGACTCTGCTAGAGCAGGAGACCTCTTTTTGGCACCACAGGGAGGGGGGGGGATGGAATTTTGTGACGTGTATTGACTGATGACGTAACAAAGAGACGAGGAAAAACGCAGAAGAATGAGTTAGATAGAGGGAGAGTGTAAAGGAGACAAGAGAGGAAGGGAGGGCGAGAGAAACTGAAAAAAATAGAGCTAGAGAAGGGGGGAGGGAAGAAAAGACAAACAGCGAGAGAAAGGGAAAAGCGAAAGACAAGAAAAGAAATAGAGAGAAAGACAGGTAGAGAGATAAACAAAGATAACCTAGACACGTACTATTGACGTCTCAGCAAAAATAAGGATTAAGAAGTTAGAAAAAAGACGTCGGTTTGTTTATTTGCATAAATCATTCACCAACCTTGCACCCCCCCCCAGTGCCCAAGCTCAAATATTTGAACGGCGCTGCCAGTGTTGCAAGGCCAGAGCCATGTTCGTTGCAGCTAAGGGAAAAGAACGGCCAAGCTGACACGTGGGGAAAAGGGTTTAATTACATATTCGACGGGTTTAGTTGCATATTTATGCAACTAAAGTTTAGTGGCGAAGGATGGTGGAGAGGTCCACGGCTGCTCAAACATGAGCATACCGTTATTGATGATCATACAATATGATTCTTTTACTTACCTCTTTTCTTCGTTTTCTTCTACTTCTTCTTCGTCTTCTTCTCCCTCATCCTCTTCTTCAACTTCTTCTTCATCTTGTTCTTTTCTTTTTCTTCTTCCTTGGCCGTTAATCTTTTCCTTCTTCCTCGATTATTAATAGACAATGAACGTACATCTATATTTACAAGTCTTTCTACTTGTACTATCGACAGCCAGCAAATATCTTTGATGTCGCTCAGTCTTGTCTTCGGTTTGCCTCTCCCTCTGTTTCCTATCACCATCCCTGTCAGCAAGTCTCTCTCAATACTTTTACTTCTCATCACATGACCAATAAACTTTAGTTTCCTCCTGTTCAAGATGTCCAACAGCCGGTCTTTACAATTTACTTTTCTCAGCACTTCATCATTTGTTTTCTTCTCCGTCCATTTAATACTAGGATTCGTCTGTAACACCACATTTCAAACCCATTGACCTTTTTCTTGTCTATCTTCTTCAGCACCCAACACTCAGAACCATATGACGCAATTGGGAAAACTAATGAGTTCAATAACCTCAGTTTTGTCCGTAAGGTAATGCTTCGGTCTTTCCAGATGTTATTGAAAGCAACTGTGGCGTCCTTGGCAATGGCAACTCTTCACCCCATCTCCGGTGAATCACCAAATGATATATACATATATCTACATATATATACATATATACATATAAATACACATATACACACATATGGGGCCGCGGTGGTCGAATGGTTGGAGCATCGGACTCAAGATTGTCACGACGGCAATCTGAGTTCGAGGGTTCGAGTCACCGGCCGGCGCGTTGTTCTCTTGGGCAAGGAACTTCACCTCGATTGCCTACCTAGCCACTGGGTGGCCAAGCCAGCCCAAGTCAGTGATAGTCCCAAGCCCGGATAAAATAGAGAGAATGAGTACCTAGAAAGGTACCACCGGCACTCTCCGTGGAAAGGAACTGGGGACCCTACCACGTACTCACTCCAAGAGCATCACAACATGAAAAAAACTAAAGTATCATGCTGTGACCACGGCGGCTCAGACATGAGCCTACCGTTAAAAGAAGAAGATACACACATATATACATACACATTCATACACATACATAAACATACATACACATACATACACATACACATACATACATACACACACACACACACACACACACACACACACACACACACACACACACACACATATATATATATATATATATATATATATATATATATATATATATATATATATATTTTTTTTTTTTTTTTTTTTTTTTTTTTTTTTTTTTTTTTTTTTTTTTTTTTTTTTTTTTTTTAATAGGTTCATGTATGAGCCGCCATGGTCACAGCATAATACTTAATTGTAGTTTTCATGTTGTGATGCTCTTGGAGTGAGTACGTGGTAGGGTCCCCAGTTCCTTTCCACAGAGAGTGCCGGTGTTACCTTTTAGGTAATCATTCTCTCTATTTATCCGGGCTTGGAACCAGCACTGGCTTGGGCGGGCTTGCCCAACCAGTGGCTTGGTAGGCAATCGAGGTGAAGCTCCTTGCCCAAGGGGACAACGCGCCGGCCGGTGACTCGAACCCTCGAACTCAGATTGCCGTCGTGACAGTCTTGAGTCCGATGCTCTAACCACTAGGCCACCACGGCCTATATATATATATATATATATATATATATATATATATATATAAGGCCGCGGTGGTCGAATGGTTAGAGCGTCGAACTCCAGACTGTCACGACGGCAATCTGAGTTCGAGGGTTCGAGTCACCGACCGCCGCGTTGTTTCCCTTGGGCAAGGAACTTCACCTCGATTGCCTGCCTAGGCACTGGGGGACCAAGTCAGCCCAAGTCAATGCCGGGTAAATAGAGATGGTGACTCGAAAAAAAAAAAAAAAAAAAAAAAAAAAAAGACACCGGGCGGAAGACAATGGCAAACCACCGCTCTAAATTGCCAAGAAAAATCATGGAAGCACATGATCGTCAAGGCCGCGGTGGCCGAATGGTTAGAGCGTCGGACTCCAGACTGTCACGACGGCAATCTGAGTTCGAGGGTTCGAAGTCACCGACCGCCGCGTTGTTTCCCTTGGGCAAAGGAACTTCACCTTGATTGCCTGCCTAGCCACTGGGTGGCCAAGCCAGCCCAGGTCAGTGCTGGTCCCAAGCCCGGATAAAATAGAGAGAATGATTGCCTAAAAAGGTAACACCGGCACTCTCCGTGGAAAGGAACTGGGGACCCTACCACGTACTCACTCCAAGAGCATCACAACGTGAAAACTGCAATTGAGTATCATGCTGTGACCACGGCGGCTCAGACATGAACCTACCGTTAAATGATGATTTATGATATATAATGATATATATATATATATATATATATATATATATATATATTATATATTTTTTTTTTTTTTTTTTTTTTTTTTTTTTTTTTTCTTCTTTTTTTTTCTTTTTCTTTTTCTTTCTTTCTTTCTTTCTTTCTTTCTTTCTTTTTTTCTGGAAAAGGTACCAGAAACCAGATTCTAAATCTAAAATTGATCATAGAGAAAAACAGAGAACATCAAAAAGACCTATACCTGTGTTTCATCGATTACTTGAAAGCTTTTGATACTGTTGATCACGATATCCTCTGGAATAACATGAACGATATGAAGTTTCCAAAACACAAGCAACAGCAAGCAGCTGCAAGAACCACTGATGGGTTAACAGAATGGTTCGAAGTCAAACAAGGAGTGCGACAGGGTTGCATTCTGTCTCTGCACCTCTTTAACATATATTCTGAAACAATTATGAGAGGTGCTCTAGAGAATTTTGAAGGAACTGTAGATGTTGGAGGATACAAAATATCAAATCTAAGGTATGCCGATGATATAGTTTTGGTTGCCAGCAGTATCACTGAACTACAACAACTACTAGATAAAGTTAGAGAAGCAAGCAAAAAGGCTGGCTTGTTTCATAATGCCAAGAAAACTAAGATTATGAAGATTCAAAGATGACCAGCAATGAACAATGATGAACATATTACAATCAATGCAATAATTGTGGAAAATGTGAAAGAGTTCACTTATCTTGGAGCTGTTTTAACTAATACACCGGAGATAAAAAGAAGAATTGCCATTGCCAAAAACGCCACAGTTGCTCTCAATAACATCTGGAAAGACCAAAGCATTACCTTACGGACAAAGCTGAGGTTATTGAACTCATTAGTTTTCTCAATTGCATCATATGGTTCTGAGTGTTGGGTGCTGAAGTAGATAGACAAGAAAAAGATCAATAGTTTTGAAATGTGGTGTTACAGACGAGTACTGTGTATTAGCTGGACAGAGAAGAAGACATATGATGAAGTGCTGAGAAAAATAAATTGTAAAGACCGGCTGTTGGACATCTTGAATAGGAGGAAATTAAAGTTTATTCGTCATGTGATGAGAAGTAAAAGTATTGAAAAAGACTTGCTGACAGGGATGGTGATAGGAAACAGAGGAAGAGGCAAACCGAAGACAAGACTGAGCGACAACATCAAAGATATTTGCTGGCTGTCGATGGTACAAGTGGAAAGAAAAGCGTAAGATCGAGTTGAGTGGCGAAGGATGGTGGAGAGGTCCACGGCTGCTCAAACATGAGCATACCGTTATTAATGATGATATATATATATATATATATATATATAAAATATATATATTATATGTATATATATATATATATATTTATTTTTTTTTCTTTCTTTTTCTTTTTTTTTTTTTTTTTTTTTTTTTTTTATCAACGGCCAACTGCTGATACAACATGAAAACTACAATTAAGTATCATGCTGTGACCACGGCGGCTCAAACATTTTAAAAAATATATCCCACTGCAGGAAATCGGCCTCTCTCAATTCATTATTTGAGAAGATATTTGGCAGTCTCACCCTTGCCTGATTGGATGCCTTCCTAATCAACCGCGGTTCGGCGTT
>NC_051386.1:52147689-52150189 GCF_015228065.2 Penaeus monodon | reverse complement strand
GAGGTGCTCTAGAGAATTTTGAAGGAACTGTGGATGTTGGAGGATACAAAATATCAAATCTGAGGTACGCCGATGATATAGTTTTGATTGCCAGCAGTATCACTGAACTACAACAACTACTAAATAAAGTTAAAGAAGCAAGCGAAAAGGCTGGCTTGTTTCTTAATGCCAAGAAAACTAAGATCATGAAGATTCAAAGATAACCGGCAATGAACAATGATGAACATGTTACAATCAATGGAATGATTGTGGAAAATGTGAAAGAGTTCACTTATCTTGGAGCTGTTTTAACTAATACATATGATGATTCACCGGAGATAAAAAGAAGAATTACCATTGCCAAAAACGCCACAATTGCTCTCAATAACATCTGGAAAGACCGAAGCATTACCTTACAGACAAAGCTGAGGTTATTGAACTCATTAGTTTTCCCAGTTGCATCATATGGTTCTGAGTGTTGGGTGCTGAAGTAGATAGACAAGAAAAAGATCAATAGTTTTGAAATGTAGTGTTACAGACGAGTACTGCGTATTAGCTGGACAGAGAAGAAGACGAATGATGAAGTGCTGAGAAAACTAAATTGTAAAGACTGGCTATTGGACATCTTGAACAGGAGGAAATTAAAGTTTATTGGTCATGTAATGAGAAGTAAAAGTATTGAGAAAAACTTGCTGACAGGGATGGTGATAGGAAACAGAGGAAGAGGCAAATCGAAGACAAGACTGAGCGACAATATCAAAGATATTTGCGGGCTGTCGATGGTACAAGTGGAAAGAAAAGCGTAAGAGCGAGTTTAGTGGCGAAGGATGGTGGAGCGGTCCACGGCTGCTCAGACATGCGCATACCGTTATTGATGATGATATGTATATGTATATGTATATGTATGTGTATATATATATACATATATATATATATATATATTATATATAGATATATATATATATAGATATATATATTATATATAGATATAAATACTGTGTATGTATTATCTATCTATCTATCTATATATATATATATATATATATATATGACCATGATCTCCTGGGTCGTCCCACAGGCCTCCTCCACCCAGGGTTGTCTTGCAAAGAGACAACCTGATGGGCAGGGTCATCCACAGGGAAACGAATTAGGTGGCCATATAGCCTGAGTTGGCGATCCCGGATAATGCAAGTAACAGGCCCCATGCCAGTCTCACGGTGTAACCGCCGGTTGGACATGTGGTCCTGCCAATTGTACCCCATGATCTGGCAAAGGGACTTTTTACAAAAGGCATCAAGATGAGACTCCAAGACACTGGATAGCGTCCAGGTTTCGCTACCATAGAGAAAACCTGGCAGTATCAAGGCCTTGAAGACACATAGCTTGGTCCTTCTGCATAGATACCGACATCTCCAAATGCTCTTGTTCATGGCTCCTGTTGCCAGACCAATCCGTCTATTGATTTCTTGATCTGACAGCCCAAGATATGGACTATGTTACCAAGGTACGTAAAACTCTCTAACTTCAACGTCCTCGCCTCAAGCATGGATCGACTGAAACGGGTTCCCCTAGCACGCTCCCAAAGTCCTGAATCTTGGTCTTCGTCCAGGAGACCTCTAGGCCGAAGGGCTTCGCCTCACTGCTAAATGCATAAAGAGCCGCCAACAGCGATTCCAGGGACTCAGATAGGATAGCAACATCATCGGCAAAGTCAAGGTCTGAGACCTTGATATTGCCCAGTGTTGCTCCACACTGACTTTGAATAGTAGCTCTACCCATTATCCTGTCCATACAGGTGTTGAAAAGTGTTGGTGCAAAGACACAGCCTTGCCTCACCCCTGAATTAACATGGAAAAAATTCGACAGATCCCCACCACACTTTACAGCACTTTCAGTACTAGTATAAAGGCTTGCTGTTAGGCCAATAATCTGCGTCGGAATTCCCCTGAGTCTCAGGATCTCCCATAGCGATTCCCGATGCACCGAGTCAAACGCCTTCTTGAGGTCGATGTAGGCTGCAAGCAACCCGCGTTCCACAATTATTCGAAGCGCTAGTATTCAGTCTATTGTGGACTTGCCAGGAGTAAATCCAGACTGCTACGGTCTCTGATACCTCAGTAGGTGGTTGCGGATCCGTTTCAGAAGAATGTGGGCGAAAACTTTGCCTGGTATGCTGAGCAGTGTAATGCCATGGTAGTTGCTACAATCCCAACGATCCCCTTTCCCCTTCCAGAGAGGGATGACCACGCCCCTCAGCAGGTCAGGGGGAATGGTACCAGACTGCCTGATGGCAGTCAGGACTGTATGCAGGCCCCATGCCATAGGTTCACCCCCAGCCTTTAGAAGTTCAGCAGGGATATCACATATGCCTGCAGCTTTCCCACACTTCAGCTTGGAAATTGCCATCCTACCTCTGTTAGGGTAGGAGGTTCCTTGCTGATGGGTGGTTCCGGCACAGGTATTGCGACATTGCTTGCTCCAAGCTAACTGTTGGAGGGTCTACCTGGTACAACTGCTCATA
>NC_051386.1:52127689-52132689 GCF_015228065.2 Penaeus monodon | reverse complement strand
TTTAAAAGGCATTTCTTTACTACTCATCAAATATATGAAGAAATTTCAATATTCTTGATATCTAAACACTGCAAAATAACCAAACTTGTCATGATTTCAAATGAACTTACAGCTAAAATTTCTGATACATAAAATGATTCAGCTGATATTGCGTGCTGAAAAAGTAAATTTTCATAAACAATTTTTATAATTTCTCAACAGAGCAAAAATTATGACCACATGTAAAAAAATTATTCATCTAACAAAGTTGCACACCATATAAGTTTTTTTATTCCTATAATCATAAAAATCTACAGAAAACGCTTAAAATAATAAGAAACAAAAAGAAAAAAATGTCCAAGTACAATGCAGTCCATTACCTTATCATTCATATTCCTACATCCGTATTCTACTGTCAATGACAGTGAATGTAAATCTTATTTTTTCTAATGTGACTTATTACTAATATCTATCCTTTTGCAACATGAAGATTAATGTATTCTATGAATTTTTCCTTTCTGAGCTTCTAAAATATGGATCCTTTTGGGTGAAGACTAGACTGTTCTTTGTTGCTTACACAGTTCTTCCACATGCAAAAAAAAAAAAAATTCCAAAAGTCAATAAAAGCACACAAGCACATATAGAATACATTTCTACATGACTGTGAAAAGTATTTATAAATATGGAATGGACTCCATTAGATATAACAATGATAGGATGGGTGAATTTATTTATTTATTATTATTATTATTATTATTTAATTTTTTTTTTTATGCCAAAATAAGCTAATATGAACAGTCACCTGAAGCTGCTAAAAGAGCTTGGTAGTTTTTCAAAGCCTATGAAAATAATTTCAGTGAAACATTTCACTCTGGTTATTTTATGGTCCTATAGCTGGATAAAATACTTTAATGAAAAATTCACCAGTCTTTGCATTTAAATAATTAAGAATGGGGCAGTAAGAGAGCCATCATTTTTGTCTGTGACTTCCATGACTGCAAAGATCACTGCTATTTTGTATAAATGTATATAGATATATTTTCATTTACTGCCTATGCATACTGATGAGGGCAAGTCCCTTGATACTATGTTTTGTGGTTTTGCGGCCATCTTTGTATGTCTGAGCTGGAAATATCAAACTCAGCCCTAGAAAACAGCTTCAATGTGTCTGTTGACTGCATATATCATTAATGTAATACAAATTTGACCTCAAGTCTTAGGTGTGGGATATAAAATTTCTGTCTTAAAACATATTTCTTCTGCCTTATTTTCTTGGAGGTAATTTCATCAATTAGCAAAATTACCCTAATACATATGATAGTCTTTAATGAAAGCCATCTTTATCTTCTGATAGTCTTGAAGAAGAAAAAAAAACTGTTACACCTACAACCATTAAGAATAAAAACTTAAAAATCTTAATTCCATCTCCAGAATATGTGAGGCAATACATTTTCTTAAAGTCAGCGTCTTCTACTAATATAGACAAGAATGAATAACGTAAAAGAATAAAAGAGACAAGGCATCATACTAACCACCAGCCAGTGAACCAAGAGTGAACCTGTACACTTGTTCAAGCACCTGGATCAATGCTCCACGCTGCTCTGGACTATGAACAGCTTTGATGTCAGTCAGTTTACGCGTGATCACCTTCATGTACTGCTCAGGAGTTAAGGCTTCTAAGTCACTGTACACAATTTTCCTGAGGGACAAAAACTAGTGTGAAATATAACTAATAAAATATGGCATCTTTCAATATGATGTGAAGCATAAAAATAAATTTGTAAAAGAAATGTATGTGGGGAAGGTTTCAAAAGATAAAATCTGCCTTTATAACATGCACACTTAGTAAAAGCAATTTCCTTTATCTATTGTAAGTTCTAATGAACACAACCTGAATCACCACTAATGGCTTATTTCAAATATAATCACTTTTACTGAAGAAAAAAAAAAGGAAATTTTAATATCTGACAACTGCAATAAAATTGAACTGTCCAGATCAATATAATTTCAACTTAGTTTAGTAGCACAAAGTGTCCCAACACTGTTAATAATTACTGCAGAAAATAAGCTATGTAGACTGTACTGATCATCTAAGTAATACACTAAGTTATAACTCATAGGATATTCTGCCTAACAATAATGCTGTCAAATACATTACAAGATACCAAGCCTTTCGACATGTTGTATTAAGAACTGCCACTTATGACTACCATGCAGCTGCAAAACACTGTAGGAGAGAGACTAGTTTATTATTAACAGAAGACACAGAAATAATTTTAGCTCACATACAACCATTTGTATAACAAGAACTAATAAACTCTATACTATTAGAAGGCAATACCGGAAGTATCAAGTATAATAACCTATGTGCAATAGGCTCATTACATTCCCCTCAAAAAATCAAGCAACTTCAAGGGAAATAAAGACTTTCAGAATATGGCCATATATTTAAATGTTTCTTCTTTGCTAACTATGCTATTCATAGTGTCTTTAATAAGAACCAAGTGCATAATCACATATAATGTCAGTATGAGCCAAGTATACACCAGTGTAATTATTTACATCCAATCTTATTGAAGCTAATACACAGTACAGGTTAATATCTGAAACTTACAGAAAAGTATGTATTACCAATATTTACTTGGGTAAAGCAAACACAACTGCCTTGCACAAGAACATTTTTTCACATCTACTCTAAGAATAGATTATCCAGATAACATATCAAAATCCTAGGATATGTTCTTTTGTTATTTTGGGGGGTAATACTAAAAGTGCATAACAACCATAATAATAATAAATTATTAAATAATCAAAGATTTATCTTTTTTTTCTTTAACCTTTCATATTGGACCAATTACACAGACTACCAATGAGCTGTGACACTGATAAGAAACACTTTCTATCTTTTCTAAAGTACATGAACAATAAGTAAAATGTCCAAAAAGAATATTTTCAACCTTAATTTCTAGTGCTTATTTCATATCTTTGTCACTGCTTATAGAGGCTACACCTCATCCAAAAAAAGGAAATTGAGCATAATACTAGAAATTTGATAGAAAGCATTATATGCAGAAATTTACAAGCAATGACAGAGCTTTATAATGGTCACAATACACTTAACAAAATTACATGCAAGTGCACCTACACCTGAGATTTCTTTGTCTTAAATACTGTTGCTCCCTTTTTGGCTTTCAAATTAATCAATAATTCACAGATAAATGTTTAAACACAAGAAAATGTCACCTCAAAAACTGGTACTATTAATTTAATCACAATTCAATGTAGTGCAATTGAAACTGAACAAACAAATGCTTAGAACTACTAATATATATCACCACATTCATAAAATTCTTCCACTTATGGGACACACTATACATACTAGTTTCTATACCACATATACAATGCACACATTTATTATTCACATCCATAAACAAGGTATATCCTGATAAATTCCTTGTTATCAGACAAATATTTTCAGATAAATGAGTCTTACTATATTTGAAGTTTTTTTTTCATTGACAAAAAGAAAATGCATGTAGGCAGGAAGCATCTCATAAATGACATCCAGTCTACAGAAAATAAACCAAAAAACAAACAAACACACATTCAAACACATACCAGATTCAATTTTTCTTTATCTGTATGAAACTGATTGTGTTCCTAGGATTATGATCATATTTGATTGTAAAAACTACCTATCATGTAAAGCTGACTTTTATGAACATGTGCTAAGAATAAGTGATGCAAAAAAAGCATTAGCATATTTATGCACATTTCAAAAAGGAAATAAAAGCTTAATTTTATGTATCACATACATTTAATACACACTGACATACGTAAAATACATACACAATGAACATAGATGAGTATATACATGTATAAGGCTTAAAATACAATATATAAGTATTAAATGCTTACATGTGTACGCCCATGTCTTGTATATATTTGTGTGTGTGTGAAAGCGGTATGTGAGTGACTGTTGTCATAAATGAGTAAGTGTCAAAGTGCACATACCACAATGAAGTATGCCTCTGCTGTAAGATTTATAACAAGACAACCAATGCCATGCATCATTTCAATTTTGATTCAGGCTCTTATATAATTCACCCCATCACTAAATATCACTAATGTACCTAAGAATAAAGCCCAAAGTTTAACACATGATGCTACTTTTCTTTGCTTAACTTATGTCTTCCTATCGCTACATACTACAGGTTTCCCACAAACCTTGCAGCCTATTATTGAAAAACGGTGTTGATTTGCATTAGAATTTTCTAGTGTCCAAAATGTTCATATTTAGATTTTTTATCCATAAAACTTGTATGTGCATTTACACTACAAGCTAAAAATGCTTAAGTAAATTATCCATAATTAAATGAAATTATAACAATTAAATATATATGCTCAACTTACTGTGTACTCCTTCAAATTATAGAACTGCTTATTTATAGTATTAAAATCAAACATTAGTTTACAAGTCAGAAAATGGCCCTAGCATGAGCCACTAGCAGGGCTCATACGAGAACTTACACCAAGTAACCAAGAAAGTACCAAGTTATTTTTCCTACCAGAAATATTCTTCAGAATATTTGTGCTCCTACAATATTTTCTTCCCTTTCAACTGGTGGGTATGTTTGTTTGTTTGT
Organism: Penaeus monodon; assembly: GCF_015228065.2. NCBI lineage: Eukaryota > Metazoa > Arthropoda > Malacostraca > Decapoda > Penaeidae > Penaeus > Penaeus monodon. The sequence goes on along the minus strand of NC_051386.1, from coordinate 52,128,064 downwards.
ATTTTTTTTTTTTTTTTAAGATATGCTTTCAAAGTACATTGCCTGCAGAAAATATGGGGTGATGTGTACACACAAGCAGCAACTAAGATAAGTATACTAAAGGCATTATAACTCTGTAATTTCATTGTCAATACATTTCACAAAAATATAAAAAATGAGCACAGCATTCTCCCCATTTTTTATGCATTTTCCCCAGCAAAGCTGCCTGTCACACTGGATGCCCTTCCTAATCGCAAGTCTGGACCCACTACGCCATGTTGGAAGCATATATTATCTTCTGTGCAACATAAAATCAGTAATGACATAGATCAAAGAATGACATACTCAGGGGCTTTCTGAATGAAAAATATCCTATACAGCATACAGATACAAGAA
>NC_051386.1:52107689-52112689 GCF_015228065.2 Penaeus monodon | reverse complement strand
AAATACCTAATAACGATGGCGCCATTTGTATATATTAAAATCCTACGGCCTACAAGTAAAGTAATCACATAAAAGGAAAATAATAAAAGGCAAGGAAGTAAGAAAAACAACGATCGCGAAAATGCACCTCATTTGCCTAAATTACACCACCGCAGAAATCTCTAATTCTAGCATTTGCCGCGTGGTAAGAAGGAGGAAACATCTCTTTTTAGCCGCCCCTTATTACAAAACGAACACGGAAAAAAAGCAATAAGTAGCGTCATTAAAAAGGTATTAAAAATGTTTAATGCTTTCAATAAACAAAAACATATCCCGCTATCTCACAACACCAAAGCGTGGATATCATAAGTAAAGTAATCAACAAGAACAAAGCGCCCCGAGAAAGCCCAGATTTTTGGAATGAATGTAAAAAAAAAAAAAATAAATAAATATAAACAGACTTTCTTCTCAACTTCTGTTCATCCCCGCCTCATTTCGTCATGAGTCATTTCGTCAATAGAACAAGACAGCGGGAGACTCTACGGCGCCGCACCGTTCCTCCAAAGCAGTATCCGATGCTTCACTTAAGATAAAACGTGAGCCAGTCCAAGAGCAGGACTAACTTCAGTGATGGATAAAATCAATCAGTAAAATGATAATAATAAAAAAATGCAAAGGAATAAGATTAAATTAAAACGTCCATGCCGCCACCAAGCGAAAATACTTTATAAGACAAGGGAAGGGCTAATTTACATGCTAATAACGAGTACGCAGCCGGCGTGAGCGAAGATTAGTGTTTTTACGTCACTGTCGCCTGCCTGACGGCTGTGCTTTCACACATTGAGCCAAGGACACGTGTGAGCAAGCAAGCACGGCTCTGGCTCTCCCAGACACCGCACCCTCGTTCTATTTCTTAGGATATCCCAAATGAAAGGAATCATAGATCACTGGAATTGCTCAACTTCTTGATAAAAGCGATAATTAAAATAATTGGTATTCAGCGCCGAGTCTCACCCCTACCGTAATGATATAATATTCATTATATCTTATGTTAATCATCTCTTTCTCCGCAGGAGCATTTACATCTAAAAAAAAGAAAAGAAAAAGAAAAAGATCAAGGACACTGGCAAATCCACAACGAAAAATTCAAAGCACTTTCGAGAGTATTTCACCAATGACAGTTAAACTTATTTTGAACACAGGTGCTGCAATCTTTAATGACATTTCGGCGAACGTGCATTCTATATCATTATCTTGTGTAAAATAAATCATCTGACCTTTGCGCATGGGGAATGAGGGGAAAATGGATAAACACTTCACAATCGATCTCTGGTTTACTGACGTCAGCAGTCACAAAAATATTTCTTCCGTGGAAATGCGTCAAACAGTGAATGGTAATGGATGAGAAAGAGACAGACAGACAGACAGACGGACAGACAGATAGGTTCATGGATAAAAAGAATGAGAAAGAGAGAGAGAGAGAGAGAGAGAGAGAGGAGAGAGAGAGAGGGGGTAGAGAGAGAGAGAGAGAAGGGGGTAGAGAGAGAGAGAGAGGAGAGAGAAAGAGGGAGAAAGGGAGAGAGAGAGAGAGAGAGGAGAGAGGAGAGAGAAGAGAGAGAGAGAGGAGAGAGAGAGAGAGGGGGGGAGGTAGAGAGAGAGGGGGGGGGAGGGGGGGGGGGGGGGAGAGATAGAGATAGAAATAGAGATAGATAGATAGATAGATAGAGAGAGAGGAGTGAGAGAGGAGAGGAGAGAGAGGAGAGGAGAGAGAGAGAGGGGAGGGGGGGGAGGGGAGAGGAGGGGGAGAGAGGAAGAGAGAGGGAGAGGGAGAGGGAGAGAGAGAGAGAGGGAGAGGGAGAGGAGAGAGAGAGAGGAGAGAGGAGAGAGAGAGAGTGAGAGAGAGAGTGAGAGAGAGAGAGAGAGGGGGGGGGGGGTGCGTGTGTTTGCTTCTTTAGGCGTACATGTGCAAGTGGATGTATGCAGCGTATGCATATAGCCACAAAGGTAAATAAATCTAGTGAATCATTAGCTTCAACGCTGTTTACCATCGTTGTCACCCCATTATCTCTCAGCGTGATTACCACTGGCCGCTTTAACGAAGGGCCATCAGTCTCATACAATTCAGCCTATAAGCAAGATAATAACGGATGATGCGCGCGAATTAACGCGGAAAGCTCTTTACAGAGACAACGCTGGCGCCGCTGTCTCTCTCTCTCTGTCTGTCTATCGCCACTGCTCCCGTCAATGCCACTGCCTCTGCCCCTGTGCTGTGTGTCTGCTTTCCCGCTGGTGCCACGCCCTGATGTCTGCCGCGGGTGGAAGGCATGCTCCATCATTCTTAGTGGTGGCTTCCGGGAGGCAAGTGGTGATTGAGGGCCAGCCGCTATCAGGAGCAGGAAGACGGCAAGGAGGAGGAGGAGGAGGAGCAAGAAGCCGGGAAGGAGGGAGGGGAGTAGGTGGAGGGGAAAGAGGAGGGAAAGAAAAAGGAGTGGGAAGAGTAAAAGGAGGAGGAGGGTGGAGGGGAGAGGAGGGAGGAGAAGGAGGGGGGAGGGGAGAGGAGGGAGGAAGAAGGAGGAAGAGGAAGAGGAGGAGGAGGAGGAGGAGAGGACGAGGAGGAGGGAGGGGGGGGAGGAGAAGGAGGGGGAGGAGGAGGAGGAGGAAGAGGAGAGGGGAGGAGGAGGGGGGGGGAGGAGGAGGGAGGAGGAGGAGGAGGAGGAGGGGGAGGAAAAAAGAAGAAAAAGAAGACGAGGAAAAGAAGGAAAGAAAAGAAAAAAAACAGAAAAAATAGCAACGAGCAGGAAAGGGGAAGCAGACAGCCGCGAAAAGCAAGTATATCAAAAAATAAATAAATAAAAAATATAAAATCACAATTGAAAAAAATTATATGGGCAAGAAGATACGAAGAAAAAATAAAAGTTAAATGAAAAAGAGAGAAAGGGGAAGAAGCAAGAAAAAAACAAAAACAAAGGAAACGAAATGACAAAAGAGAATAATAAGATAAAGAAAACTCATAAAATGCAAACAAACACACACACACACACACACACACACACACACACACACACACACACACACACACACACACACACACACACACACACACACACACACACACCAGCATAAGAGGACACAAAAGATAAAAAAAAAAGTCAGCCTTGCCATACAGTCTGGACATCTCCGCACGCCCGCACGCCCGCACGCCCGCACGCCCGCACGCCCGCGCAGCAATCCAAACCAGCCCTAAAAAAACCCTCCAATGACAACGCAAGGCATCGCAGCCAAAATGGAAGAGCGCTGATGTTACACACCCTCGCTTTATGAAGTAGGAATGCCCGGCGTGTATATTTTGGAGTTGTTAATGTTGCAGAGAAATTAATATTGCAAAGAGTCGGCGATTGGCATGGCGGTGGCGGCGGGGTAAAGGGGTAGTGGGAATGGCAGGGGCGGGGAGGGTGTTGCTGCATATCATATCCATTACTCTGCTTTGTTTATGGCGGAAAATAAATGACTGAGAGGTGGAGAGGTAGTGAAAGGATAAAAGGGAGGGAGAGGGAGTGGGATGAAGAGATGAAGAGTGGGAGAGAAAGAGAAGACCGGAGGAGTGAAGGGAAGGGAAGGGAAGGGAAGGGAAGGAAGGGAAGGGAGGGTAGGGAAGGGAATGAGCAAAGGGAAAAGAAGGGAAGGGACAGGAAAGGAAAGGAAAGGAAAGGAAGGGAAGAGAATGAGGGTAGGGAAGGGAAAGGAAAGGAAGGGAAGGGAAGGGAAGGGGAAGCGAGGGAAGGGAAAAGAAAAATAAGAAGAGAGACAAGAAAAAGAAGTACGGTATAAGGCAGAGAGACGTCGGTGGAAAGGTGTAACGATAAGATTCAATTTTCAAATATAAGGGGAATGAGAAGGAGGAGGGTGGACAAGGAGAGGGAAAGGAAGAGGTATAGAGGTAGGGCGAGAGGGACAGGGAGAGGGCGAGAAGGATAGGGAGAGGGGAGAAGGATAGGGAGAGGGGAGAAGGATAGGGAGAGGGGAGAAGGATAGGGAGAGGGGAGAAGGATAGGGAGAGGGGAGAGGAAGGGACAGACGCTGGAAAGGGAAAGAGGTAGGGAGAGGCCGAGGGGGAGAGGGAGAGGGAGAGGGAGGGGAGTGGGAAGGGAGAGGAGAGGGAGAGCGGAGAGGGAGAGGCGGAAAAGGGAGAGAGAGAAAGAGGACACAACTGAATCGGGAGGGCCGTGGGGTTTAACGAAGCAAGAAGAAGGGCAGGAGTGGCGCGGAAGCGACAGGTCGAAGCGGAGTTGCGTTTCACACTGGGTTCCTTTTCCCGCTGAGGCTGCCTTTCACTTTCGGTCTATATTGGCGGCCGTGTTTTCTCACCCCCTCCCCCTTTTTTCGGAGGGGGGGGGGGTAAATATCATCTACAAAATTTATCTGGAACTACAGATACATACACATCACACTCACACTCACGCTCACACTCACACACACACACACACACACACACACACACACACACACACACACACACACACACACACACACACCAACCACACCACACAAAAAAAAAAAAAAAAAAAAAAAAATACATGAATAAACAATATAAATGAAAAAAGTAAAATATGCAACTACTACTACTCCAAACGAATAAAAAAAAACATGCACAAAGATATAATGTATGAATGCACTGCGATACTATAAAGACATTGTAATGTTACTACCAAGATGAGAGAACTACAAGGAACACTAAAAAAACTACAAACAAAGGAACCCATAATGACATTCTAATGTTAATGTTCAGTCGAGAATCCAACAAAAATGAACAAAAAAAAAGAGCAAAAACAAATTAGATGCCAAAGAGAGAGTGATGGACGAGCGACACGAAAGACGGAGGAGGGGAAAGCCGTGAGGGCGGAAGCGAAGGGTTTGTGCAGGCGCGAGAAAGAAACGAGGGAGAGCCTGAACTGATGCGGGGGGCGATGGCGCTTCTAATAGCCTACTACATAAGGAACGCCATAATCATTCTAGTTATTCAT
>NC_051386.1:52091303-52096303 GCF_015228065.2 Penaeus monodon | reverse complement strand
TACTATCTCTCTTGTTCTTTCCCCCCTTCTGTTCTAATCATATTTACAATATCTATAAGGTTCCCCCATTTTGGAAACGAATAGAAACATGAGCACTTGGAGTGAGCATTTCTACAACACAAAACACGACGTCTTTAAAAGTAAATAAAAATGGCCGTCATATTCAGCCTAGCCGACTAGCAGGGGAGGGGGAAGGGGAGGGGGGAGGGAGAGGGTTTCCGGGAAAGAAGATAAGCCCGAAATTATGGTGCCCAATGATCAAATAAGCCGCGCAAAATACTCTTCCAGCGGATTCATAGAAATGCTAACCTTTTCCCCTTGTCTTTGTGTTTGGTATTTTGTTCAAAAAGTGTTCTATGGACTGGAAAATGTTTCGAAATGAATCTAATCTTATGAATCTCAAGTTTCCTTGTGGCAATCAATAACATGACCAAAAATGCAAAGGGGAGGTGACACATGCAATTTCAAAACGTTTACTTCGAAATTGTTAACCGCAATGGTTGTCTTATATATCTTAGATAACTGTTTACCTCATTAAGCCCTGGTCCTTAAGACGCATCCCAATAAAAGCACGCTACACGAAGGCTGCCGGTGAGGACGTACCTGACTTAACTGTAAACCTTTCTCGGCAGAGGCCCCGGCAACGCTTAGGCAAAATGTATTTTCCGAGGAGCAAGAACAATAATTCCCCTCTCAACAACCAACCACTCTTTCTTACAATTCATGTTTTTTTTTTATATCTTACAACTCTCAAAAAAAATCTTATCACTTCAAACATTATCATCAAAATTCTCTTCCCTCCCCTCTCCCCCCCGTTACTTCTCCCCCCTCCGCCTTCCGCCTCCGCCAGCTCCCTCCAGACGTGGCATGAGAAAACGCGTTAAAGCAAGGTCACGCTGCGGCTGCCTGCCTGCCTGCCTCCCTTCCGCCTCGCCTGACCGCTCTCCTGGCGGCTCCTGCCTCGGGCCCGCGATGCATCCTCTTCCTTACCCTCATTCTCGTTCACTTCGTAACTGCTCTTCTTTTCTTTTATTTGGGTCTTCTCGTTTTCCCTTATAAGTATCTCCTAGATTCTATCTTTTCCGGGAGGGAATGAGGGAGGCAGGGAGGAAGAGGGTTTGGGAAAAAGAAAGAGAAGGGAGGAAAGAGGAGGAGGGGGAGGGAGGGGGAGGAGGAGGGGGAGGAGGAGGGGGAGGAGGGGGGAGGAGGAGGGGGAGGGGGAGGGGGAGGAGGAGGAGGAGGAGGGGGAGAGGAGGAGGGAGGAAAAAAGAGAAGGAGGGAGGGAAGGAGGAAGAAAAGGAGTAGTAAGTGGGAGGAGGGAGAAAAGGAGAAGGAAGAGGAGGAGGGAAGGAGGGAGGGAGGGAGGAAGAGGGTGAGGGAAAAAGAAAGAAAGGAAGGAAGGAAGGAGGAGGGGGGAGGAAGGAGGGGGGAGGGGAGGAGAGGGGAATGGGGAGGAGGAGGAAGAAGAGGAGGAGGAGGAGGAAGAAGAGGTGGAGGAGGAGGAGGAGGAGGAGGAGGAGGAGGAGGAGGAGGAGGAGGAGTCGTAAGTGGGGAGGGAGAAAAGGAGGAGCTAGAGGAAGGAGGGAGGGAGGGAGGGAGGGAGAGAGGGAGGGAGGGAGGGGGAGGGGAGGGGGAGGGGGAGGGGGAGGGGGGAGGGGAGGGGAGGGGGAGGGAGAGGGAGAGGGAGAGAGAGAGAAGAGAGAGAGAGAGAGAGAGAGAGAGAGAGAGAGAGAGAGAGAGAGAGAGAGAGATTGACAAAGACAGAGAGAAACATACAGAGACAGAGAGATAGACAGACAGAAAAAGGAAAGAGAAAAGAAGAGAAGAGAGACAAAAGAGCGGAGTGAGCGCGTGTATGAATCCGTCTCCGTTCCCTTCTGGCTTCCCTCCCTCCCTGGAGTCGCTTAGTTAGCTCCCTCAACTTTGCCCACTTTCACGCTTTCGCTATGTCTCTCCCTATTCTCACACTATTTTGTTTCTCTCTTTATTCTTTGGTATACCATGCCCACTTCCGCATGTTAGCTTCAGTTTTCCATATTTATGTCATTTTACCTCATCTTCTTACAATCACTATTCCCCTTCCTCCTCTTTTCCTTCTTCACCCTCTTCTCCTCCTCCTCCTTCCCCTTCTCCTTCTTCATCTTTCGACCCCCCTCTCCTCGCCTTCGTCTCCCCTTTCCTTTTTCTATTCCTCCTCTCGCCCCCCCCCCCCCATCATTGACGGTGTCCTCGCTTCCCCAACAGACAACATCGAAATGAAAGGGTTATTTAGCAAGCAAAAATATAAGGAAAAAAGGCCGTTTGTGCTTTAATGACAGAAGTACGAAAGAAAGAAAATGAGAAAAAGAGTAGGGATAAAAAGAAAAAAAAAGAGCATAAAAGAGAAAGAAAAAAAATATGGGAGCAGAAAAGAATTGGGAAAAATATCTGAGGAAAACGGGAGAAAATGCATCCACGGTTAATGAAACCCATTAAAATTTATTACAGTGTTGGTATATCACTACTCAAATTTAATGCAAAAGCAGCCTCACTGAATAAAAAATGAGAAGCATTATAATTGTCATCATCACCAAAAGATTATAACTCCTTTAGTATTCACATTTATATATATATATATATATATATATATATATATATATATATACATATATATACATATATATACATATAATATATACATATATATACATATATATATACATATATATAACATATATATATATACATACATATATATAACATATATAAACATACATATAATATATCATATATATACATATAATATACATATATTATAACATACATATATATATAACATATATTTACATATATATACATATATATATATATATATATATATAATATACATATACATATATATACATATATTTATATATGTATATATATGTATATGATATATATATACATATACATATATGGGACATAGAGAGCCCAAACAAACCAACAAACATAATCCAAACCACCTTTTCCCCTTTCCAAGCCCTAAAAAATGGAAGAAAAGAAAATTCTAAAAACGAAAATCAGGGAAAGGAAAAAGGAACCAGAAGACTAAGAAGAAGGAAAGCAAACGAAAATTGCAGGCAATAAGCGCCCTTACAGCCACCCATCCGTCGAGATCTCTTCCCCTCTCCGAGACAACGAGGAAGTCACTCAGGGGAGGGGAGGGGGAGGGAGTGCCAGAGGAGCTGTCATTTTGAAGGCGGGGGTTCTGATATTTTGGAAGAGTGGAAAGGAGGGGATGAAGGAAAGGGGGGAGGGGGGAGGGAGAGAGAGAGAGGAGAGAGAGAGAGAGAGAGAGAGAGAGAGAGAGAGAGAGAGAAGAGGAGAGAGAAGAGAGAGGAAGAGAGGGGAGAGAGGAGAGAGAGAGAGAGGAGAGAGAAGAGAGAGAGAGAGAGAGAGAGAGAGAGAGGAGAGAGAGAGGGAGAGAGAGGAGAGAGAGAGAGAGGAGAGAGAGAGAGAGAGAGAGAGAGGAGAGAGAGAGAGAGAGGAGAGAGAGAGAGAGAGAGAGAGAGAGAGAGAGAGAGAGAGAGAGAGAGAGAGAGGGAGAGAGAGAGAGAGAGAGAGTAATAATAATAATAATAAATATTCCCAACAGGCAAGAATCGAGATAATAATAATAAATACCGTTAACAACAGTAGCACTAAAAGCAATAGAAAAAGCAATACTACTAAGATCACATGGACCTGATTTTCCCAAGTCCCTCTTCGTTCAGGTGGTGTTGCCAGGTAGTTTTCCCACACACTCTACTCCACTCTTGCTCTATGAAAGACCTGAGCATATATTGGTGTGTATCTGTCCGTCTACTGAGTATCAATCCGTTTATTTTTGTGATATTATTATCAGAACAAAAGAAAGGTAATCATGATTATGAAAAAAATCTGTAATAACAATTACAATCACAATGATAATAATAATAATAATAATAATAATAATAGCAAACAATAATAATAACGATAGTTGATGGCGATGCATACAACGATGACAACAACGAATATAACAAAAATAAACAACACCACCACAAAGCAACGAGGAAAAAAAAGATTTTATACAAATTAAAAGTCAACAGCAAAAAACATTACAACAGCCTCAGCGATGTAGCCGAGAGGACTGTCGAGGTCTGTCTGTGCGCCTTCGAGAGGGATCCGCACTCGGGGAGATTTCGCCCGGGGAACGTTTAGCCGAATTTATACACTGCTCGCCCCGCTCGCAGCCTCCGCCGGAATGCTCGCGGAGGGTGTAAGAAGGGGGGGAGGGGGAGGAAAGGGGAAATGGGGAGGAAGAGAGGAGGGGAAAGTGGGGAGGAAGAAAGAAGGGGGATATGGGGAGAGAGGGAGAAGGGAGACGGAACGAGGGAATAGATAAGGGGTGGGGAAGAGGAAGAAAGGGGGAAATGGAGAAAGAAAGGAATGCCGAAGTAGTGAGGGGTGGAAGAAGGAACAGGTGAAGAAAAGGAAAAAGGGAGATGGGGTGGAGAAAGAGAAGAGAAGGAAAATTGGAAGGAAGGGGGAGTGGAAAGTAGCGTTGTCAATGGGACAAGAAAGAGGAAAAAGGGGAATGGGGAGGGGGAAAGATATGTGGAAAGGGGAGGAGAGGGAAAGAGGGATGATAAAGACATAAAGAAAGGAGAGGGGAAAGGAAAGGGAGAGGGAAGCAGAATGCACGAAATGAAAGGGGCAACGAAGCGAATAGCGGTGAAAGAAAATTCGTCGAAAAAAGAAACCATAGAAAAGGGAAACGGCGAAGAAAGGAAGCGAAGAGGAAGATAGAGGAGGTGACGACGAGGAAAGATAAAAAAGAAGAAAAAAGAGAGGCACGAGCGGCATAAAAAGAAAGAAATCTAGATAGAGGTAAGAGAGACAAGGAAAAATGTAGAACTAGAGAGAAAAGAATGGCGAAAAACGGAGATAAGAAAGAATGGAGAGGCAGGAACGAGATAAAGAATAAAAACAAAGGAATCCTAAAGACAGGGTTGCCAAAA
>NC_051386.1:52086303-52088803 GCF_015228065.2 Penaeus monodon | reverse complement strand
CTTTTCCCAGAGCCAGTGAAAGTCTCATTGATGGAACTGTCACTTAGCTTCATGTTCCGAAGCTGATGGATGGGAGACGGACGAGCGCGTCCGCAACTCCCCTTTTTCTCTCTGCCTAACTCTGCATACCCATGTATATATTTTGAAAAAATCATGCATGCATGCATGCATACACACATACTCACACTCACACTCACACACACACGCACACGCACACGCACACGCACACGCACACGCACACGCACACACACACACAAATAAATAAATAAATAAATAAGTAAATTTAATTAATTAATAAAAAAAAAATAAAAACAAAAAAAATATATAATATATATATATTTGTGTAGTATTGTTGTTGTATGTAGTGTGTGTGTGTGTGTGTGTGTGTGTGTGTGTGGTGTGTGTGTGTGTGTGTGTGTGTGTGTGTGTGTGTGTGTGTGTGTGTGTGTGTGTGAACACAAATACATTGATGTTTGCATAAACATGAAGAAGAAAACAGGAATAAGGAAAAATATACACGATAATAACCATAAAGAGCATGAATACGTGAGTATTTGCACATTTACCTAATTTCTCATAACATCTATCACTGTTAATCTGCATATCCAAATAACGAATGCTACAATATCATTCTATTTAACCACATAAGGATTTGCGATGAAAAGCCGATATTGTTGGTATTTCCGGTCGTTACTGGAACTCATTAAAAAGGCAAACCCAATTAACTACTCTTGCCTTTATTCCAGAGCTCCCGGACTTTGAAGCCCAAAGCGAATAGGCAAATATAAAATAATTCAAAATAAATATTTTATCATTTTAACCAAGTACCTCAGTAATTAATGATGCCGATCATAATGTTCGTTATAACGCCGATAATAATAATGATGATAACAATAACAGTAATAACAAAAAAAAAATAAAGAATAAAATTGAGAATGAAAACAAGAAAAAGGAATTGCATAAGGCATACACCTAATCCTATTAAGTAATTTTGAACTTTCTAAAGAATTCCAAAAGTCAGGCGGAGGAGAAGGATCGAAAATTCCATTACTTTGTCAAAGAGATTTAAAAGTCATCAAAGTCTGGGAAAGGACGAAACATGCGGAGCCAAAAAACGCGAGAAACGAAGTGTTCGAAATCTGATGTCTCTTCACTTCGCAGCAATTTTATATCAGTCAGCATCGCTCTTCGTTTCACAAGCGACCTATATCAACCACAAAGGTACAATATGAATATTTTTTTTTTTTGTAATAATGCTTACACTATCGTTTTTCGAATCCCCGTAAGCCTCCGAGGGGAAGTTTACCCGTCAAGCTGAAATTAACGAAATGAAATGAAGAACGGAATGCGTCCGCTGTGGGTTTGCTTGCGTAAGAGAGTGTCTCTCGACCGCCATGGTAACTCCTGCAATTAATTAGGCCAAAAGGAAAACAAGTCAACAGTTCCACTGCAAAGTTGCCTTATACCGCGGGTGCTGATGAGACTCACTCCCTCTCCTGCTCTCTCTCTCTCTCGCTCTCTCTTCCTCTGCCTCTCTCCTCCCTGCAACTGCCGCTCTCGCTCCCCATCTCCTCTTTTCCTCTCGCTCTTCACCCTATTCTCCTTCTCCTCTTTCCTATCTCTCCCCCTCCCTCTCCCTCTTCACCACTATCCTCCCTCACCGACTATCCCTCTCCATTACTCCCTCACCATCTCTAAACTCCTCTCCCTTCTCCCCCTCCCTCCTCTCTCCTCCCCCCTAATCTATCGAGCGATACCGTACCATCTATTCCCAATCAGTCTCATCAAGAGGCGGACTAATCGTATGCAAATTGCTTCGATCACACCGTTTCCCGCATCACGCCATCGGCCTCCATCCCAGGCGAACCATCGTCGAAAACGGACACATCATTCTGCCCCTTTGAAAATGTTCCAAATTGAATACGTGGTTATGAAATTCAATTCCCGCCGCCTCTCCTCTCCTCTCCCGTTCCTCCCCTATCCTCTTCTCCTCTCTCTCCTCCTGTCTTCTCACTTTCTCGTTCTTCCCTGCCCGCCGCTTCCCCTCTTTTCTTGTTTTCTCCTTCCCTTCCTTTCACTCTTCAGCCTCCTTTTGCGTGTATTGGCTAAGATTTCCTTTTTTTTCCCTTCTATTCTCTTCTTTTCCCTTTTCTTCCCTTCTCTTCTCTGCACTCTCTTCCCCTCTCTACTCCTTTCTTTCTTTCTTCCTTCTTTCTTTTCCCTCTCTTCTTTCTTCCCCCCATCCCTATCCCTCCCCTTCTCCTTTCCCTCACTCCCATCCCTTTCCCCTCTCTTCCCCTCCTCCCCTTCCTCTTTCCCCTCCCCTTCCCATCTCCAATTCCCCACCTACCCCCCCCTCCCCTTCCCCCCCAGCAAACCAATTAACCCCCGCCCCCCCTGAGAGCGGGCGGGTAAATACATGCGGCTTCGGAAGTCCACCATTCCGCGCGGATATTGACGGTACAGTAATAGCCGGGCGAATCGTTAACATGTTTCCCAA
>NC_051386.1:52063803-52068803 GCF_015228065.2 Penaeus monodon | reverse complement strand
TGAATAAAAACGCAGCAGTGTAAATGTGTCATGAACAATATACCAAATGGAAATGGACAGTGTAATCATGTCATGAAATATATACCAAATGAAAGTGGACAGTATAAGTGTCATAAACTATATATAGAATGAAAATGGACTGGGCAGATGTGTCATGAATCTTTGGGAAATGAATAAGGGTAAACGCGTCATGAAATATGAAAATGCGGGACAGGGATTAGAGAAATGAAAGGTAGTGAAATTAAAGGAATGAAAAAAAAAAAAAAGTATCACGAATCGTAAACCAAATAAATGTGAAACAGTGTAAGGGTATCACGGCACTGTCAGCTTTTGCATATACAATGAGCATTAACAACAGAAAAGGTTTGCCTCTGTTCACACCAGCACACAGTAGCTTTGTCCATTTTAAGGTTACCAACGCGCTAATTCAAATTACTGTTCATGACAAGGTTATCAGGCACGGGTCTAACATGACCATAACAAGTAATAAAACCCATTTACATCACACAGTGTCGATTTACATACAAATTATAATACCCCCCTCAAAGAAATAAAACGATCCCAAACATACACACACATACATACGCACATGTACACATGCACTCACACATACACATAACATACAAACACAAACACACAATAACAATATTTAATCAAATGAATAAATGAACAAATACATACATAAATACAAGAAAAAATAATGTGTGTGGAAAAATGAAACATTCCCAGCGACAAAACAAAAGCCCTCTTTCTCTTGCGTTCTTATTCTCCCTCTATCTTATTACGATGACTTACATACAATCCACACTTGCATGAGGTTAAGTGAATAAGTATTCAGTATACCCTGCACATGCACATTTCTCTGCTTGTGAGCGCCACCTGCTGCTAAATAATCTGGAAACTGGCTGGACGTCTACGTTAGTACAGAAATTCATGACTAAACCCGGGCAACTTTACTCCGGCAAACAATGCAAAATTAAAGCCACCTCCACACACTGCAACATGAACATGAACCACACATTAAAATATAAATGCTCGCCCCAAAAAGGACAGACTGCCGAGAATAGGAGGCCGGAAGGAACGCGGCCGAACAAAATACGGGAGAGAAAACACAGTGCATCTGCAACACAAGGGTTTTCAAACAACACCATAAGATAAAATTTAACCCGTTTTCGTGTTAACTTTGTGACGTCATCGCATTATCGTCTAATGCGTTGTATGAAGGCGCTCTTGTATGTGTGCGTGTATGAGCTGGGGCATAAGTGGGAGGTGTTCAACTGTACGTATGTGTATGTGTTGATGTGTATACGTGCAATGTATGTGAGTGCATGGGGTGAGGGGTTGAAGAGGTATGTATGCATGCATGAGTCTACAGGGTTGGGGATGGGATGGTGCTCATATGTATATCTGTATGGAAGGTAGAGGATGGGTTGGAAGTGTTCATGTATATGTATGTGCTAATGTTCACGTGTACATATGCGAATTCGGTTGAAAGTATTCATGTGTATGTATGAACATAAGGGTTAGGGATGGAATGGAACTTATAGTGCTTTTGAGCTTCCTCACGTCGGTATGTGGGGTCTGCACATACATATACATTTGTCCTCGTGCGTGCGCATCTGTCCGTCCGTTTACATATATATTCACCCTTCCATTTTACAGAAATTGCCGCTGCCTCACGCACACAAGCAGCTAAAAATAAGTACAAAAGGCTGCAAAACAAGAACTAAAACTAAACCTGACAACAGAAACTCCGAATTAATTACAGGTAATAAATTTCATCAAGAATGTCGAGCGGAGCAAAGCCAAACACGAAATTCTTGAAAAGCTGAAGGACAATTCGTCAAGAGGGAGAGACATAAATTAATAATCTGCGGAAGACGAAAAATTCCTCTTCATAAAACAATACAAGGCCTCATTACTTCGCGACTGGATTATAATGCTTTGTCTCCCGGGAGAAGATTGGGCCCGGAAGGAAGGAGAAAAAGGGAGAAACTGCGCGGGTTCAATAAAGACGACTGAAAAGAAGAAAAGATTAGATAGGGAAATGGTGGGAAAGGAAGATAAATGATGGTAAAAAGAGAACCAAAATAAAGCATAACGGTGAGAGGAATATGAAAAGGAAAAGTTGACAAGAACAGCTGTAATAAGAGCTCTTGAACAATAACAAGAAAAAATGAGGACAGGAATAGCAGCAAGAAGACAAAACAACAAAGAGAACCGAAAATATAAGCAAAGAAACCAAGGAAGAAATGAAGGAGGAACGTAATAATAATAAAGAACTAGTAAAAAAAATCTCAAAGAGGTTCAGAGAGTGTACCAAATCGGAGATAAAACACAGCCATTCCCCTGCTTCCAAGCGCGGTGTCGAAAGCTCCTGGGGGCGAGATGCATCCGCAGTAAAACGGAAACGCGACCGAAAGTACCGGTTACGAAGCCATCCCGTTTCCATTTGAAAAGCCCCCGCACATCCGTAACGGCCGAAGCTCTGTATGTTGCCCGTTCATACCCATGCTCGGATTAGACGGCGGTGGGAGGGCCCTCTCCAGGCTGTGTGTGCGGGGATGTGCGTTAGCCTGTATGCAGACATTGCGTGTGCGTGGGCAAGCAAGCGTGTAAGTGACCGTGTAAGGATCACTGCGAATGAGACGGTAAATACGCTGGTAAGAGCAAGAGCACGCTTAAAACGGCAAAGGTTTGCACCTGGCAAGGGGTATCTTTCAATAGGTGTTTACCCGTCACAAGAATCCTGGCTTTATTAATGAGGAGAGGAACGTCTCCCTTTGAAGTCGCAGTAATCAGCATCACAATACACGCATCCGAAAAGCATAAACAACTTCTGACTGTTGTTCATCTTCGATCAAATGCAGGCCAAATGCGGAGCCAAGCTTTGGCCTGTTTTTTCTTTCACTTACCTTGCTATTTCTCGATTTTTTTTTTTCTTTTTCAGTCGTTTTTCTTTTTTATCTATTTCCCTTGAACTCCCCTTTTTAATCATACTAACTCTTCCTATTTCCTTATCTTTTATGATCTCCTTCCCGCTCTCTTCCCCCCTTCCCTCTCCCTTATCCCTTTTTCCTCTCGGGCACGCTCATCCCTACCTCTTTTCCTGTTCCTCACTTTCCTTCCAGCGCCACCTCCGCTGAAGACCATGACATCGATATCATTAAGTAACAACGATTTCGAATGACTAATCGGCCGCACATCATCATAAGCTTGCTCACGAAGATCCATAATCTGATAATTACAACTTCGCTAAAAGAACATAACACTGGCCCATCACACCTTGAAGATCTCCGTACCAATCCGTTCGACCTATCATAGCCACCCAACACGCCTCACCTGATGTATCAATCACACGCCGTACAAGCCTACTCTTGGCCCATGCTGGGCGGCAGTGGTGGGTTGGTGCGGTGGAGTAAAGGTGGATGGTGCGGGTGGTGAGTGTGGCGTGTGGATTGAGGCGGGTGTGGTGCAGGATGGTAGCGGTGTGGAAGTGCGGGTTTGGTATGAGTGCGCGTTAGGGCAGGTGTGGGTCGGGTGTGGATTGATACGGTGTCGGTGCAGGTTGGTGCGTGTGACTTGAGTGCGGTGTGCATCGCAGTATGGTGCGAGTGTGGCTTGAGGCGGTGTTGTGCGGGTAAGTGGGTGCGTGTTGGGAAGGTGAGTGTTGATGTTGTGAAGGTGTGGGTGTGGGTGCAGGTGTGGTGGAGTACGAGTGACTGAAGTTCAAGAGAGAAAGGAATGGGGGTTTCGTCAGTTTTCGCTGAAATACGCAATAGAAGCAAAGAGAAACAGGGAAGAGAAGGGAGGGCGAGAAAATGATTGCGTATGGGCGGAATGGGGAAAAGTGACCGAGAGAGAGAGAGAGAGTAGCAGTGAAAGGAAAAAGAGGCGAAGGCGCAGAGGGACGAAAGGAAAAAGTAGCTTAACACGAAAGTAAAATGGAAGAATAAAGAAAGAAAACAAAAACGAAGCAGCAGTAGCCCCCGACGCCCCTGCAACTCTCACCTCCGCCTCAACTCGAAGTCATGTCATGGACGCCTCCTTGATCAATGATGCCGAGCTTAGCCTACCCTCTCGGGCCCGAAGGCGCTGACCGCTGCAAACCGGAAGGCAAGCTGGGATAACACGATGCCGCCGGTACTGCACGGGGCACGAGACAAGAATCTTAAGGCTCTCGTCCCCTATCTCTCAGGCAAGGACGGCTCTTCGCGTGTGAGCTGACGGCACTCGCCCCTCGCTGCACTCTTCTGCGGGGCCTCCTTTTCACCGACTTGAAGGTTATTCCATTGATTAATCTAGGCTTACCCGTGAGGCAATAAGCGATATAAACGATACCTATACGTAACTGTAAAGTCTAGTAATTTTTATCCTTTACTTTCAGTTCGACGAAAAAAATTACAATAATTGCTAACAAATGGAAACAGCAGCGGAGAGAAACACGAAAGAGTCGCTAATTTATCCATAAGCGTTCAATCGACAATGATATCCTCGCCGCCACGAAATACTAGATTATGGGCCAAAATGAAGCTTGTCACTTCGAGCACATTAATGGTTTAAGTTATAGTTTTGAAAGCAGAAGTTGTAATATTTTGATTGAACATGATATTAAGAATTAAAATCACCAACACATTTCCTATTGTTGCTCCTTTACTCGCCATCATTTCAAACAATCTTCATACCGTTCTAACAATAAGGAGCTGCCCTTCTCGCATAAGACTTACACTAAAAGGATATGGATATACAAAAAAAAATATTCTATCATCCAGCAATCGAAGAAGTGTTAATGCAACGAATCGCCCGCACAAACTTAGACACGGCGCCCGCAAATCCGCCCGCACGCTCAAAACTTTCAAAATAAGACGTCGAACAAACACAGAGGCAGGCGACGATGATGGAGCACAAACATCATCTGAACTTTACAACGAGGCTCTCGCAGCAACTCGCAGCGAAAAAAATATGCGAAAATCCGGCCTGGCTTCCGTCCGATCTCTTTA
>NC_051386.1:52031303-52046303 GCF_015228065.2 Penaeus monodon | reverse complement strand
ACGGGGGAGAGGATAGTTAAGGGAGAGGCGGAAGGGGATGGATGGAGGGGGGGTAAGAGGATTGGGGTGGTTGGGGGGAGGGGGGGGTTGAGGAGGGCGAGGGGAAGAGGACTGTTGGGGGGCGAGGGGAAGTGGGTGGTTGGGGGTGAGTGGGAAGGGATAGTTGGAGGTTGAGGGGTGGGAGGGTGAGGAGAAGGGGAAGAGGGAGGAGAGTGAGGGGAAGGGTAGAAGGGTGAGAGTAGGGGAAGAAGTGAGGGTAAGGGATGGGGGGTAAAGGATAGTGGTGAGTGAGTGAAAGCGTGGAGTGAGGGTGAGGAAGTGGAAGTAAAGAGTAGGGGGTGAGAGGTGAGGAGAGAAGGAGGGAGCGAGAGAGGGATGGGGGAGGGGAGCGAAGGAGAGGGACCATAATTCCATCAAATCAGCAACCGAGAATCCCCTTACCGGCCTCGTGTCATAAGGGCGGCTCTCGTTTCTCCGATACTGACGAGGTGCATTTCGCGGTCACTAAGGCGCTGAGAGAGACACCGCGACCGGGAAGGCGAAATCCGTGGGCTTGGGGTCACTGAGGGGGGGGGGGGGGGCGAAGAGGAAGAACGAGAGGGAAGGGAAGGAAAGAGGGAAGGAAAGGAGAGGTGGTGGGAAAGGAAGAGTGAAGAGGGAGGGAGGGAGGGAGGGAGGGAGGGAGGGAGGAAGAGGAGGAGAGGGGAGGGGAGGGGAGGGAGGGAAGGGGGGGGGAGGGGGGGGGGAGGGAGAGGGGGGAAAGGGGGAGGAGAGAGAGAGAGGAGAGAGAGGGGAGAGAGAGAGAGAAGAGAGAGAAGAGGAGAGAGAGAGAGAGAAAAGAAGAGAAGAGGAGAGAGAGGAAGAGAGAGAAGAAAAAGACAGAACGAAGAAGAGAGAGAATGGGAAAAACGGAAGAAAACGAGAGAAAACAAGGGAGAGAGAGCCAAGCCTCCTCGCTATTCATCTAGTTCTACACCAACACAGCAGTCGTCAGACACCATTCATATACTGCAAAACATAATATAAACGATATTAATACCCTTTTCTGCCATGGCTTATCGGTGGATGAGACAGCACCACATCACTTCACAAGAATAAAAATGCAATAAAAATAAACCAAAATCGGCCGCGAAAAAATAGGCTATAATAAATAAATACATAAACAATACGCAAAAAATACAAATCGTTTTGCCTCCTGGGCCCGACCTTCAATAACCCTACGATAAACAACCTTGCAACGAAGGGGGAAAAGCACGAAACACTTTGCAAATGCATCATGCAACCGCTTTGGGAGGATATTGCTCGACGATGATATTGGGCGAATAAGAAACATACGAGTTTAAATCTCTTTACCAGGAAATACGGTCTTTCCTTCTTAGGATGCTCTTCCTTGCAAATTTTCAATATGCATTTGCTCATGAAATTTTAAAGTAAAGCTACACTGAAATATGTTCTTGTTAAATTTATTAGTTTTGCATCGATTCAGCTAATAAAACAGGTGATTTATTAAAAATTCTGCATTAATTTTTTATTTAAAATGCCTTTCCCCCGTGGGAAATTTTCTTTAAAAATTCGCAAAACATAATAAAACCACGACCTCGTTCGGCACAGTTAAATCATGCCCTCAATCATCCACAAGGTAAACAATACCTTTTTCATTCCTGCAGAAAATGAACTGTGATGATAAATTGAACCAAATGGTAAAGAAAAGGTCAAACTATGACTTATCGACGTTGGCAGTCCGGTTCCACTTCCGAAAATGTCACAAATATAACGTCTAATATTCGGGAGACTGTTATTGCCACTCCTCTTAATCGAGGGGAAACTTCTTGCGCTAAAGAGGAGAGCCAATAAATAAATACAATCTATCAAGACTATGAGAATAACTACGTATTTGCGGCACTGGTTTCTCTCTAACTCACTCACTCACTCACTCTCAATCGCACCCACACACCACACCACACACACCACCACCACACACACACACACACACCAAAGAAAACACAACTCTCACACCACACACACCAAAACACACACACCAACACACAAAACCACCCCACCACACACACACACAACACACCCAAAAACACACACCACACACACACACATGCGCGCGCCGCGTTTTTATTTATGTATGTATTATATATGGTGTATATATATTAATATATTATATATATATATATAATATATTTTTATATTATATATAATATATTATATATAAATATATATACAAATTTCACACCACACACCACACACACACCCCACACACAACACACCACACACACACACCACACAATTGCGTTATATTTAAAATTTTAAAATATATAATAAAATATAAAATATAATAATATTAATATATAATTTTTTGGTGTTTTATATATATATATATATAATTAATATATATATAAATATATGTGTGTGAAAAATTAAAATTTTAAAAAAATATAATAAATTAAATTAAATATTACAAACAAAACACACACAACAAAAACAACCCAAACCCACACCACACATATATATATATATTATATAAATATATAAAATATTATATATTATATATATATATATATATAAATAATTATATTTAAAAAATATTATATTAATATATAAATACATATATTAATATATAACATATAATTATATTAATATAATATTATAATATATTAATAATAAGTATATATAGTATTAATAATTTTTAGTAAAATTTTTATAATATTAGTATATATATACTTATGTAGTATATATATATTTATATATAGTAATATATAGTATATATACAATTACTACAAAATAATACAATTATTAAAATATATCAATACATATACATTTATCATAATTATAATTTTTACCCATGTTGTGGTATATATATATATATTAAAAATTTATATATTAAAATAATATAATTATAATAATATTAAAAAAGTTATATTTAAAAATATGTACGTTTTAAAATTTTTTAATTATATTTTAAAATTTATAAAAATTTAATTTAATTTTATTTTTTTTATTATTTTATTTTATTTATTTTATTTATGTTATGTATAGTTTTGTTAAATTTATATAGTTTATATGTATATATTGTGTAAAATATTATATATATTTAATTGTTATATATGTTTATTATTTAATTTATTATATTATATATTATATATTGTGTGTGTGGTTTTTGTGTGTGTGTGTGTGTGTGTGTGTATGTGTGTGTGTGGTTTTGTGTGTGTATATCTATGGATATCTATATTATATAATATATTATATATTTTATTTATTTATATATTGATTTGGGTGTGTGTGTGTGTGTGTGTGGTGTGTGGTGTGGGTTGGTGTGTGTGGTGTGTGGGGTGTTGGGGGGTTTTGGTGTGTGATGTTTTTATATTATTATATTTTTTTTTTTTATAAATTTTTTTTTTTTTTTATTTTGATATGTTTTTTGTTTTTGTATTTTTATTTTTTTGTTTTTATTTTTTATATTTATTTTTTTTTTTGTTTTTTTTGTTTTTTTTTTTTTGTTTTTGTTTTACGTTTCTTTCTTTTTTTTTTTCTTTAAATTCTATCTTCCCCCCCCCCCCCCCCACAAAACCACCCCACCCCCAACCCCAAACCAACACACAACAAACACACACACGCACGCGCGCGCGCGCACACACACGCCGCACACACACCCACAACAACACACCACACACACACCACACCAACCCCCAACGCACACACAACCACACCCACAAAACACACACACACACCCACACACACGCACACACACACACACACACACACACTCACACCCCACCCACACAAACCCCAACATTTTAGTAAAGTTTTCCTTTCCCAAACTTCTCCCATTCCGGGATCGGTCGTATTCCGAAATCTAACATCCGTGGCCTTCATGAAGTTGCCCGAGATAAATACGACATAACACTATATTATTATGTAAACGTTTTAGTTTAAAGGAATATCAACGGAATTCTGCCTGCCAACTTTAACAAACCTATTGTTATCGGAATATGTTAGTATCTTCTTGAGTCTGGGATCAAGCGGGATGCCTCGATGTTAAAAATATTTATTACACTACGTACGACTTCTGTAATCATTTTTAAATTGTAACGTTTCATGCCGACAAATAAATAAACCCCAAAATGATGGGAACAAATCTAAGCTTAATGCCGATTACAATAATGCTTACAATAACATACAATCAGCTTATAAACCGCGGTCTCGTCCTCACGCCCAGCTTACGTGGATGAATTATCTAGACTTCGAACAGCTGCCCGAAGGCTTTACGATACCGCAGTGGCGGAGTATAAAGAGCATCTGCGTTAGGTTCTTACGGCTGATATACTCAGGTTCGTAAGCGGTGGTCCGCCTTAAAAACCTTTTTTTTTGGTGAAATTTGCCTGCTTCTCGATGACACTGCATGTTTTTTTTTTTTTTTTTTACTTTTGCTCTTTTAATCAATTCAAGCATCTGCAGCCTCCATGATCATAATCCCGGGCAATTTCCTCTTTTCCCGCGGCAAAGTTTCCCTTTCTTTTTTAAATATTCTATGTTTTTTATTGGGTTTAGTTTTACATTTTCTAAAACCTTTTTTCAGAAATTCAGTAACTTATATAAAATAAAAAAAAAAATAATGTTGATGAGAGTTTGATGATGATGATGATGAGATTGAGTATGATGATGATTGATGATGATGATTTGATAATTGATGATGAAAATTTGTGTGATGACGATAATATGTGATAGATGATGATGATGGAAACTGTGATGGAGATGGATAGATGATGATGAGTTTGATGATGATGATGATTGATGAGATGTTTATGAAAATTGATGAGATAATTGAGATGATGACGATAATGAGATGATGATGATGATGAGAGACGAAATGATGATGATGATGATGATGATGGTTTTGTGAGAGAAAATTGATGATGTGATGATGATGATGAGATGATGATGCTGATGATTGATGATGATGATATGATTGATGATGATGATTGATGATTGATATATTCAATAATAATAAAACAAATTATCTTAAATAAAAAAAACACTATCAAGACCAATAATGCTTCAGATCAATAGAAGCATTAACAAATACAAACCAAAATTAAATAAATTAGAAATGCCGTCGCGAAGAGACAACCAGCGCCCCACTCCCCACGCAAAGCAAACAATAAACAAAAAACAAACAAATAAACACACACACACACAAACACACACACAACACACACCACACACACACACACACAACGACCTTTACTTGGCGATGGGCGTCCTACTCAGCTTGATTGATCAGCGGCCGTCGCCCAGCCTCTTGCACATTGCACAATGGCCAAGACCCCTATTAAAACTTCTCGGGACCATGCCTGAAATTCGCCGGGGATTTCATCGCCCCCAGCCCCGGCAATTTTCGCTGATTTTGGGGGGATGGGGATAGAGGGTGGGGGCGGGGCGTTTTTTCTTTTTTTTTTTCTTTTCTTCTTCTTCTTTTTTCTTCTTTTCTTCTTCTTCTTTTTCTTCTTTTCTTTTCTTTTCTTCTTCTTCTTCTCCCTCCCTTTTTCTTTTTGGGGAGGTATGGTACTGTTAAATTTGTAGGGGGAGGGTTGAGGGAAAAGGCGGTTTAACTGGTTTCTGCAGGGTTCCCCAACCCACTTGCCTTTCCCAATTAGTGATTGAAAAACAATATGCATAAAAAGAAATAAAGGGGGGGGGGGAGACGAAAAAACAAAAGAGAAAAGAGAGAGAGAGAGAGAGGAGGGAGGGGAGAGAGAAGAGAGAAAAGAGAGAGAGAGAGAGAAAAGAGGAAGAAGAGAAGAGAAGAGAGAAGAGAGAGAAGGAGAAGAGAGAAAAGAAAGAAAAGAGAAGGAGAAGAGAAGAGGGGGGGGAGGGAGGGGGGGGAGAAAGGGAAGGGAGAGAGAGAAGAAGAGAGAGAGAAGAGAGGAGAGAGAGAGAGAGAGAGAGAGAGGAAGGGGAAAAAAAGGGGGGGGGGAAAAAAAAAAAAGGGGGAAAGAAGAAAGGGGGAGAAGGGGAGAAGAAAAAAAGAAAGTGGGAAAAAAAAAGAGAGGAAAATAAAAAGAAAAGGGAAAGGAGAAAGGGGAAAAAAAAAAAAAGAGAAGAAAAAAAAAAGAGGGAGGAGGGGAAGCAGACCCAAAGCAGAGGGGGATACGACGGGGGAAACCCCCCGGGAGAGGGAAAAGAAAAAGAAAGGAAAAAAAATGAGAAGGGCCCCAGGGGGGGGAAGGGGCCTCCCCGACCAATGGGGAGCCGAATTTTTTTTAATCCCCGGAAAAAATTTTTAAAATTTAACCCATTAACCTTTGGCGGCGGTTAGGTTTCCCCAAGATTAACAATTCCCCCCTCTAAATCCCCCTAAAAATCAAATCAAAAATCTAAAAGGGCGTTGCCTTTTTTTAGTTTCGGAAAAACGTCCATAACCTCACTTCCCCACGCTGGGTGCCTTTTCAAAGGGGACCTAAACGTGGGACTTTTTTTTTTTTTTTTCCCTTTTTTTTTTTCTTTTTTTTCCCTCCCCCCGCTCTCTCTCTCTCTCTCTCTCTCTCTCTCTCTCTCTCTCTCTCTCTCTCTCTCTCTCTCTCTCTCTCTCTCTCTCTCGCTTTCTTTTTGTTTTTTTTTTCCTTCTTTCTCTCTCTCTCGCTTTCTTTTTGTATTTTCCTTCTTTCTCTCTCTCTTTCATTAGTTTTATTACTTATTTTTGCTTCGAATCCGTGCCACTTTTCTGTCTTGATATCTTTCACTCTCGGTCCTCCAATCTGTGACATTTTCTGTTTCAATATCTGTATTACTGTCTTGCATACTTCGTCATATTCGTCTTTCTGTGCTTTGTCTCTTGTTAACTCCTTTCTTATTCAGTGCCAATTTCACGCCTCAATTTCAGTATCCTTTTCTGTCTACTGAGTCACCTGTGCCCTATGTTTTACCACCTCTTCTACTCCTCGTGTTAATTTCTATCTCAATATCTTTATCAAATTTTATTACACTATCTGTGCTACTTTCTAACAATCTGCGCCAATATCGGTGCTAATTTTCATGACATTCTCTATTTCGCTGTTCTTATTATCTGCGTCAGATTATGTTTCCAATTTTCATAATGCCTGTTTCTCAGCTTTTCTGTCTTTATCCGTCTCTACTTTCGTAACTGTGTATCTGCATTCGCCACTGTACCTATATAAACTGCCTATATTTTTTTCTATCTATAGTTATCTTTTAATACATCTTCCTAGCTATTATTTTGTTATTTTTGCTTTTCTAACGTACAATCATCTGTCTTGTATCTACATATCTGCCTCTACCCTGCCCCAACTATCTCTAATGGGTTCTCTCTATCTCCCTGAGCTTTGTCTTCGACTGTCTTTTGTTAATCCCCCACTATCTCTGCCCTTTCCATCTGGGCCACTGTGCCAATCCAACCTGTGCCTTTCTCCGATGATTTCGTCCGTGCATCTCGTCCCAAAACCCTTACTCTGTTCGTGTCTCTTCACTTGTATCCTTGAAACTATTACGTCCGTGCCCTTCTGCCCCTATTTCGCCTGTATATCTGCGGCCCTATTTCGTCCGTGCCCTTCTGCCACTATTTCTTCCAAGCCTCTGCGACCCTATTTTGTCCGTGCCCCCTATGCCCCTATTTCGTCCGTACCTCAGCGACCCCAGTTCTGCTCCTTTTTCGCTCGGACTCCGCCCCCCAAATCAAGGCTGGCGCAAGAAATCTCAGAACTTCTGTCCCGTTCACTACCCAGAGATGACTTGATGCGAGCCCATCTGTCAGCGCCAATTAGGAAAGTCTGGGTCGTTATTAATATACGGCAAAGTCTCCACAGGAAAACAACGTGGAGAGGGGAAATGGGAAGGGAATTAAAAATTGCAATTTTTAGGAAGAAAAGCAAAAGGCCGGAAAGAAAAGGAAAAGAGAAAGGGGGAGAGAAAGACGTGTGTAATAGACGAGAGAGGGAGATTAACATAAGGAACTGAGATAGATAAGAGAAAATGCGCGTGCGTGCGTGCGTGCGTGCGTGCGCGTATGTGTTGTGTGCCTCTTCTATTTTTACCGTCTGAAGTGGAGTAAAACAGGACTCGAAACGTCACGATTTTGTGTTTCCCTTGAGGAATAATTTCACTTCATTTTTTGTATGCACGTTACTGAGTTTGTCTTTGTAATAATCTTTTGGCTTACGTTAATGTATATTGCCTCGAGTGCTTACATATGTGCACATTTGCAAAAGAACTTAAGTGGCGTGTATACCATACTACAGCGCAAGAAAAGTACTTATACATGTGCGTGCCATATGATAGTAAATGAGCGGGCGGTTATATAAGCAAACGTTCTTCATGATACTAATATACATGCAAATGTGACGGTCAGTAGTTCACCAAAGTATACATCACCATAATTCTCACGCGGGGGGGAAGGAGGGGGGGTATCAAACCCACCCCAGCAAAGGTTAGCAAGCAAGGCATTCCGCTTACTCAAAACAAATAGTAAAATCTATCGGTGAAGAAGAGAGAAAAAAAAATAAACGATAGAGCAACTCCGCTAGCAACGAAAAAAGAAAAAGAGAAAAAAAAATCACCAAAAAGAAGAAGAAGAAAAAAAAGATAACTCAGTAAGGAAAGTAAACAGGAAAACTAACGATACAGCAACTCAATCATCAATGAACACAATATCCCCTTTTCCGGCGATAAGGCGATAAAGGAAGATTAAACCCTTTTGAGGAGAGTTGGTTTGAGAAGGAGACCAGCTGGGGCGGCAGATGGTTTTGCTGATACCGCCCCGAGAGAAACTTGGTGTCGAGGGAAAGCCATTTGGAATACGCCGAGAGAGGAGGATAAGAGAAAAGAGAAAAAGAAAAAAAGCGTCGTCACCGTCTCCCCCCCCAAAAAAAAAAAAAAAAAAAAAAGCTTCCATTAGATCCAAGAAGAATTTGGCTGATAAGAAGCGCAATTTGCCTGCTTAATGAGGCCATCGCGATGTTCGATTACCCGATGATGGGAAGCAGAAAAAAAAAAATGCTTGCGATAACTCACTTACCAGCCTTGCTCCAAAAAGCCTCCCACCCCACACGAACTTGCTTCCCCCTTTTTAGGACAAATAATCCAACTCGAAACGAACTGTCCGCTGAGTGGCACAAAGGCCTCGGACGCATGTGGCGCAGATGACGCTCCGGCCGAGGCAACGAGCGGCGGCCCACGAAGCGTTAGGAAGCGAACTCCATTTAACGAGTTTCAAGATCGCTGGTTGAGGGAGCCAAAGCTGCTCGAGCAAGAAATTAAAACGTAAATCACCGGCCTCTCTTCCTGAACTCAAGCACCTTTTTCTCTTACTGTGACTCATTTCCGATATTTTTACCATATCAACTTTTTTGCTTTTCATTTACAGAATAAATAGCAAAGGTGAAACTCTCATGGTTCTTGTCTTATATCTCTTTGCCTTCTTTGTCGTAAAAATTTTATCTACGCATCTGAATGGCCTTTACAGAACAAAAATAAGGACGAAACAAACGATACTCCTACTTTGAGATAAATCAATTTTTATTTATTTATTTATCTGATGTTTAGAGAACAGACTAATTAAAACTGTTACCAACACGATTTTTTCTGAACTACCCCTTTTCTGTTTTGGGGGGCAGAGAATAAACAGAAAATATGAAACACAAACGAATCTCTCTTTTTTTGCCTAAATGACCATTTTTCTTCTTATTCCTCTTATTCCTTAACATCCAACAAACAACGAAGATCAAATGAGCGAGGGAGAAGTGACGCGTAAAATAAAAAAAAACGAAAACGAAAAAAAAAAAAACGTGGCTAATGGAGCTGACACTAATATGCAAGTGCTGACTCAAAACAAAATGTTCGGCGTCTTTTCCCTACCGCCTCACTGGGTGATAAATGGTCCCTGCTGTTCGTCTGCTGTAATGAAATATTCTCCTCTTCTTCTTCGATGGTTAGCGACGCCGTCATGATGAAGGAACGAGACTACCGAAAAGGAATGCAGTGTGGGTGATAACTTCAGACACACCTAATACACGTAATCAGCAATTCTAACCTGTGGAGAAAATATCAGGATTCCATGCTGGATATTTATATTGGGGGAAATTTAAGTTACTTTAGTGATTAGGCGTCATTTCACTCGGCTCTATCGCTTCCGAACCCTCTCATCATTATAAGAACCCTATTGTTTTTGCTACTACACGATCGTTAATGTCAGGCAACGCAGGTAAACGGTATACTACTTTCCTTAATTAACAGGGGAAAGTCCGGAGGGAAAAAGGTTCAAAAATAAAGTTAAGGACCGCTGATTTCGACAAACATTATCGGTTTTACAGAACTTCTGAGTAAATAAGCCATCTGGCAAAATGCCATACATAAATTCCCCACAACAGAACAACAGACAGACACAGACACAGACACAGACACAGACACAGACACACACACACACACACACACACGCACCACCCGTTCCATCACTTCGCCCCGCCGACATCCAAAACCTTTAGGGCCCCCTCCCCCCCCTCCTCGCCCTTCCTAAAGCAGTGGGGTCGCGAGACATGATCCATCAAGAGACGTTCCCGGCCAGCCTGCTTCCGCGAAGCCTCCTCTCGCCCCCCTATTTCCTCCTCCCTCCTCTCTTCCTGTCTTTCTTCTTTCCTTATTCATCATCATCCTTTCCTTCTTTCTATTTTCCCCTTCCTCCTATCGTCTTCTTTCTTCCTTCATCCTCCTCCATTCCTTCTTTCTCTTTCCTATATCGTTCTTCCTCTTACCTCGTTCATCTTCATTTTTTCCTATCTCCTCCATCTTCCTTCTTTCCTTCCTCTTCCCTCCTGCCTCCTATATTCATCTTTATCTTCTTTCCTGTGTGCTTGAGCCTTCTTTAGTCCTTCATTTGATATTCTCTAGCTTGAGCCACTCCTCCCTCCTAAGTAACCCTCCTGTCTTTTCTTCTTCCTTTCATCCTGCATTACATCTTTTCTCCTTCGCTCTCGCCCTCTGTTCCTAACGTAACCTTTTCATTAATCCTCCCATCCTTCTCTTCCTCTCTTCACCCGTCTCCTTCTCCTTTCCTCTTTTCACCCTTTCCCACTTTCAATTTCTTTTTCGTGTCACTTACCATTCACTATTTCATATTTCTCCAATTCAACCACTCTGTCTCTTTTCCCTTTTCTTTTCCTTTCTTTTTTCTCTTGTTTTTCTTTGCATTCGCTTTTCGTCTGTGTTTGTACCTGTGTTTAATTCAGCTTATATCTTTATCCTTGTCAGTCGTTTCGTTCAGCTTTCCTTATTTTCGCTTCTCCCTTTCCCTCTCCTTCTTCCTTCCCCTTCCCCTTCCCTTCTTCCTCCTCCTCTTCCTCTTCCTATCCCGATTCTGAACTCTTTTTTTATCACGTCTTCTAGATGCCTAATTTTTCTTTCCCTCTCTCTTCCCAACTCCGCCACTGTGCAATTTCCCTGCAAGCTGCAAAAGACCTGCAAAACTCACTTCTCAGCCGGCTTATTTCATCAACCTTTCCCTAATAGCTTGCTTGCTCAGAAAGGTCCTTTAAGAAACACAATAGACTTGACTTCATAACCCATTCCTAAAGCTCCTTCCAGATTATGGGCCAGGACGCTTTACATCTTAGAATCCTCCGGGCTTCTTTAGGGTAATTGAATACAACAGATCCTTCATCCCACTGCCTTCGTCCTGGGATATTTTATTTCTTACGTCTTTTATTTTTCTGTGGTAACGGTGACGCCGTTTCCTCGGTTCTGTGTCTGTCTCTCTATCTTTGGTTTTCTTTTCAATCTTTTTGGTTTTTGGTAGTCAGTCACTGTCTCTCTCTCTCTCTCTCTCTCTCTCTCTCTCTCTCTCTCTCTCTCTCTCTCTCTCTGAGACACACACGCTCTTACACTTCCAAGCTTAGGCTCATTCCTCTGTGTTTTTCACTTTCTTCTTCTACCCTTCTCTTCTCCTAATCCTCTTCTCTCTGTCTGTCTGTTCGCCTGTGTCCTTTCTTCCTCTCCTCTATCCTCATTTCTCTTATTTTCACGATTCTCTTTTATCCCTCATCCATTTCTTCCTTCTCTTCCCTGGTCTCCCTCACTCTTATGATCACCCTCACCATCTTTCTCCCTTTTTCCTTCTTCCTCTCTCTTTGCCTCGCCCCTTCAACCTCTTTCTCTCATCAATTTTGATCTCTCTCTCTCTCCATGTTCTTCCGCTAGTTCACTTAACTGCCTCATCTCCAACTCCCCTTATCTTTCCCCGCAAAGTCAGCTTTATTTCCTCTTTCCTCTTGCCCTTATTTCATCTTAACGACACGCTTCGTTCTGCTGTCTCTCCCTCTCTATCTCTCTCTCTCTCTCTCCCTCTCTCTCTCTCTCTCTCTCTCTCTCTCTCTCTCTCTCCCTCTTCTCTCTCTCTCTCTCTCTTTCTCTCTCTCTCTCCCTCTTTCTCTCTCTCTCTCCTCTCTCTCTCCTCTCTCCTCTCCCTCCCTCTCCCTCTCCCTCTCCTCCTCTCTCTCTCCCTCTCTCTCTCCCTCCTCTCTCCTCTCTCTCTCTCCCTCTCTTCTCTCTCCCTCTCTCTCTCCCTCTCTCTCTCTCTCCCTCTCTTCTCTCTCTCTCCTCTCTCCCTTGTCTCTCTTTCCTCTCCTCCCTCTTCCCCCTTCTCCCGCCTTCCCTTCCCTCCTCTCTCCCTCCCTCCCTCCTTCTCCCCTCCCTCCTCCCTCTCCCTCCCTCCTCCTTCCTCCCTCCCTCCCTCCCTCTCTCTCTCTCTCTCTCTCTCTCTCTCTCTCTCTCGTTTTTCCGAGCACGCTTTTTCCTATTCTCACTCATCGTTCATAACCTCACGAAACTTCAAACATATTTTATAATAATCCCATTTAAACTAACGGCAGATTGAATCACGATATAAAATTTTCATTTATGGCTATACAGTTTTCATTCCTATTTTATCAGTTAGGCCTTTATTTTAGTAACTTTGTAAAATATGATATATATCCACATTGCATTTTTTTGTCTTCTTTTTCATATTGTGAAAAATCTTGAAGTCTCTCTTTCTTTCTTTCTTTTTCTCTTTCTTTCTTTCTCTCTCTCGCTTAATTTCATTTATTAACTGTATCTGCCCGCCCGCCTGCCTGGCTGCCTGCCTGCCTGGCTGCCCGCCTGCCTGGCTGCCTGGCTGCCTGGCTGCCCGCCTGCCTGGCTGCCTGGCTGCCTGCCTGCCTGCCTGCCTGCCTGTGAGTCTGACTGACTGACTGACTGACTGACTGACTGACTGACTGACTGACTGACTGACTGACTGACTGACTGACTGTGATTGAATGACTGTGTGTGTGTGTGTGTGTGTGTGTGTGTGTGTGTGTGTGTGTGTGTGTGTGTGTGTGTGTGTGTGTGTGTGTGTGTGTGTGTGTGTGGGTGGTGTGCGTGTGCGTGTGTGTATGTGCCATCATGCCTGCCTATCCCCAAATAAGCAAGCGCACATTGGACAAACACACGCACACTCCCTTCCCTTATGACCCTCACACTCCCCGAACCCCCCATCCCTTCCCACCGGCCCTCATGTTCCCCCTACAAGCAGTATCACGTACAGGATGTTGCCATGTTCCCTGCGGCCGCCCATCAAACTCCTCTTAACTTGCAAACTTTCCAGCACGGCTTCATCATTAATCCGATAGGACGCATCTCGTGCCCCTCCCTTCCGGCCTTTTCCCCTCAGGCCCCCTCCTTCCCCCTCAGGGCCCCTCCTCCTCCCTCCCCTCCGCCCCTCTCCCCTCATCCTCCCCTTCCGCTTCCCCTCCGCCCCTCTTCCCTCGGTTCCTCTCCAATTTCTTCCCTCGGACTTCCCCTCGTGCCAAGGGCCTCGCGTTCAGTGCAATAAATCTCTTCGTATGCCGTGCCGAGCTGTACGTGTGGCTGCCTTGTACGTGCGAAAGGAGGGGGGGGGGAGGGGGATGACTCCAGGCAGGGGATCCGGAGACAATTTGCGTGGAGCGAACGGGCGCCTGAGAGATAAAGCCTATGCTGATAAGACTTGTCGCAAAAGTTTTTTTTCCTAAATATGTATTATCTTTACCGCACGCCATATCCTTATCTCCAACACTATCATATGGCTATTACATCTTCCCTTTTTACCAAAATAATACGAAATCTTAGTCATCTGTTATTTTTTCGCTGTACTGAATTATTCAAACCCCAAATCACCTAAAAAAAAATACCAAAGCTCTCTACAGATCAACTCCCCCCCCACCCCCCACCCTCCAGCAATGCAATAATCTCGACCCACATGCAACACAGGCCCTCCACCTCCACCGCACTCGACACCACCTTGCAACTCCCTGCATGCCACGGTGCACACCCAAACGTCAATAAATGCCCTACGTGATCACCGGGGCCCTCGACGACACACGAACCCTAGTCGTACCCAGTCGTGGCCCGTTAATCATGAGCCGTTTAGGTTTACGGTCCATTACGATCCAATACGAGCCATCGCTAATTAGTCAAAGGCTAACGATCAAAAAATATAAAATTATATTGCAATGTCAACGCGCCGTGACAAAGCATGTTTAATGGTGGTTATGAATGTAATGCAAAAAATAGGCTCTCCAATATTTACTCGCGTTAGCTGGCATGGCTCCCTAAGCACTACCGACGAAACAAAATTAATTCACGGTAATTACAATGATAATGATAGATGATGATGATGATGATTATGATATGTCAAATATACATAATATGAATATTCCCGGAATGACAATACTACTGACAAAAAAAATCATAATAGTGGGCGCGAGGCCATAACCAATAAACAAAACATTTTATAAATCAACAGTGACAAACAAAGCAGATGCCACACGCTCCACCTCTCCCGTTGCCAACCGAAAGCGCGATGAAAATGCATATTCCCTGTTTTTTGTGACGCTTGAAAAATAAATACATAAATAAATAAACAAGTGACTGACCCTATACCCTCCTGTTGCTATTACCGGATATTAGCCGTTTGTCTCTTCTCCTCTC